>NC_084483.1:68070808-68225808 GCF_030035675.1 Rhineura floridana
CCTTCTTGGCTAATAAAGCTAGCAGGGATAGAACAGCCGGCTGAGCCAGGGAAGTGATTAATGCCTCTCTGCGAGAGGGAATGGTCCCTGGCTGGGGTTTCAGGCCTGGTTTTGGCACGGAAACAGCCTTGGTCACCCTGCATGATGACCTCTGTCAGGAGAGAGACAGGGGGAATGTGACTCTGTTGATTCTCCTTGATCTCTCAGCAGCTTTCAATACCATCGACCATGGTATCCTTCTGGGGAGACTGGCTGAGTTGGGACTGGGAGGAACTGCATGGTGGTGGTTCCACTCCTACTTGGCGGGTCGGCTCCAGAAGGTGGTGCTGGGGAACATTGCTTGGCACCCTGGATTCTCCAGTATGGGGTTCCACAGGGGTCAGTTCTGTCCCCCATGCTGTTCAACATCTGCTTGAAACCGTTGGGTGCGATCATCTGGAGCTTTGGAGTGTGTTGCCATCAGTATGCTGATGACACGCAGCTCTATTTCTCCTTTTCATCTTCTTCAGGTGAGGCTGTCAATGTGCTGAACTGGTGCCTGGCTGCGACAATGGACTGGATGAGGGCTAATAAACTGAGGCTCAATCCAGACAAGACTGAGATGGGTGGTTCTTCTGACCGGATGGTGGATGTCCAACCTGTCCTGGATGGGGTTGCACTCCCCCTGAAGGAGCGGGTTCATAGCTTGGGGGTTCTCCTAGAACCATCTCTGTCATGTGAGGCTCAGATAGTCTTGGTGGCATGGAGTGCCTTCTACCAACTTTGGTTGGTGACACAGCTACGTCCTAACCTGGCTTCAGTGTCCATGCTCTGGTAACCTCCAAGTTAGATTACTGCAATGCACTCTATGTGGGGCTGCCTTTAAAGATGGTTCAGAAACTGCAGCTTGTGCAAAATGCAGTGGCCAGATTGGTAACAGGAACCAGATGGTCCAAACATATAAAACCGATTCTGGCCCGTTTGCATTGGCTGCCTGTATGTTGCTGAGCTCGATTCAAGGTGCTGTTTTTAACCTATAAAGTCTTACACGGCTTGGGACCACAATACCTGATGGAACGCCTCTCCCGACACGAACCCACCCATACACTACACTCAACATCCAAGGCCTTCCTCTGGGTGCCTACTCGGAGGGAATGTGGGAGTCTGGCAACAAGAGAGAGGGCCTTCTCAGTGGTGGCCCCCAAATTATGGAATGATCTTCCTGATGAGGTGCTCCTAGCGCCAACACTGTTATCTTTTCAGCACCAGGTCAACACTTTCCTCTTCTCCCAGGCATTTTAGCATGCGTTTTAAATTGCTTTTTAAAATGTGTTTTTAAATTTGTAGATTTGTTTTTAATTGTAAACAGCCCAGAGAGCTTCAGCTATGGGGTGGTATATAAATGCAATAACAACAACAACAACAACAATAATTTTCCCTGTCAACAATATATTCAAGTCTGAGCACAGGGAAAATATGATGACCACACAAGAAGTGCATTTTAAAGCATTTTAAAGCATCTGAATTCTACATTTAAACAAGTGAGTTATAATAACTGTATATATGTTGTGCAAAAGAAAAGCCGATAGGAAACCTGAGTCCTTTAAAAAAGAATAGCAACTGTGTATGTTCTGTGCAAAAGAAATAACAAACCTGAACCTAAGCCCTTAGATAAATACAAAGAATCTTCCAAAAAAGTTTGTTTGCAAAGATCTAAATTTTCTAAGTAGTTGCCTGGCCTTAAACTACTGTCCAGGTTCAAAGACCATGCATCATAAATGACAGTTAGAAAGACTTGTACAGACATGGGGAAAAAAAACTAAGCTTAGTCAATATGCTGATATCATTTCAGCATTTTCAAGTTACAACAATACATCAGTCTCTCATAATCCCACTTAAAAAACAACTGTGTTGTGTGAACTCATGCTAAACTGTAATACTTTATCTTTTCCCCACCCTAGAATAGTTGCCACATTCATTGTTCTGATCCTAGCCAAGAGATTACAAAACACAATGAAGAACTACATTTCCACCAAAAAAAAGTACATTGGGGAACAACTAGCATAGCATGTTAACTGTAAATACATGGGAGTATAAAAATGAAGAGCAAAGAGAAGTCTGCTATAATTTTCACCCACACAAACATTGTCAACAATAGAAAATCACAATGTGAAGTTGTAGAACATTTCATGAATCTGATAAAGTGGGCTCTAGTCTATGAAACTATGCCATAATAAATCTGATAGACTTTCAAGGTGATACAGGACTCTCTGTAATTATTTGTTTGTGCTGTTTCCTACCTAACTAGTTACATACTGTCTTGATTATAGCTTTAGCATCTGCCCACAAAACCAGAATGTCTTGTCTTCAGAGGAGCACTCACGCCAAATTTAAATAGCACATTAAGCAGGAAATTCTAAAGAGCTCAGTCCTGCTGATATTTTAAGCACAGATTTACCAAAAGGATTCTAAAGGGGGGGGGAGGGGAGAGAGAGAAAGAGACAAGGGGAAAAAAATAGCAGCAGCCCTGAAATGGAGCATTAGCCTATGCCAGGGATAGCCTCAGCTGTATGTGGCAATACAAAGGGGAGGGAATGTGCTTCCATAGCTGTGCCACGCACACAGTGATTTATTTCTAAAATGAGACATACTTAGTTTGGATTCATGCAGCTGCCTCTACTGAAAGTTACAAACTCTGACTTGGAAACTTTGTTCTTAAATCCAAAGACATGTGAAAGTTGGTGATAATAGTTACCTTGTGAGAAGGGAAAGGGCCGGCACATGCCCGCAGTTAAATGTTTACAATCAGTGCACTTCCAGGTGGGGGGAGGGGAGAGGGAATACACCTGTTGGATTTCTGCCTGTCACAAATGTGTTAAAGGCACAAAACAGACAGCAACCCTAGAGAAAACTAATAAGAGTTGCAATACCCTGTAGTAAGAAAACCAGGTGGCAACTGATCAATTGGTATATAATAACAGAACATTCAGTTTAGAATGAGTTTCAACAGCTCCCCTTTTTGAGACTTTATACCTCCCTGATGCAACTCACACCTACTCCCTTCCTCTAGTGAGGACAAAAGGTGATGGCATAATTTGAAAAACTGAGAGGTAGTAAGTCTTGAGGGCCAGACACATGGGAGGGCAATATCCCCATCTCTTCTACTCTTGGTAAAGAAGCTTTGCAAGTTTTTTACTTTAAGTTTGTTTCAGTTCAACAACAGTAAAAAAAGCCCCACTGTATTCTGTGGGACTTCCTCTCTAGCATGTGTGTTTAGGATTACAAATGTAAACACCCTTGGAAGAAAGCTCCAATAGACATCGTGGGACTAACTTCTGAATAAACATGCTAAGGCTTCTGTTTTCAGATTTGAGACTAAATTATTTATTTAATTTATTATTTAATTTATTAAATTATTTATTAAATTATGAGAATTCAGATAATGAGCACTTTAACCAGGTACATCAACTTCAAAGGTAGATTAAATTGCTGTCCTTAGCGTACAGTTTACTTCCCTATTCCCATTCCCAAAAATCTGCTAACTGCACATAGCATGTGGGGTGAGGGATGAGTAGTGAGGAATTGTCGAGGCAGGAAAGAGAACTAGTTGTGATATGGAGACTACTATGGGAAGAAGAGTGGCAGCCATCTAGTCTGTGATCCTTGGGATCTTGAGTGTGAGTACAATGGTTGCCTCTGATAAAGGAACATTGGGTTAGATAAATTTTGGAGACTGTCTGCATGGTAAATTTGCATTACACTGTTAGAAAGGAGACATAATCAAAATGATTATCATTAAAAAGATTGCAATTCTTAAACCGCCACTGGAAGAATATCCACCATATCAACTTAACTAAAGAGCAGATCTTCAGGCTTCTCTGAAATATATTTTCTGTCATGCTGTGAAACGAGTACGGATAACAATTATTTCATTTTACTACTCCCTTGAGGAGCAACTCCTCTGTGAGGAAGGGATGCAGCATTTTGGGCTTTTTAATTGAGAGAAAAAGTGAGTCAGAGGTGACATGATAGAAGTATATAAAATTATGCATAATATGGAGAAAGTAGATAGAGACATGTTTTTCTCCTTCTCTCATAACACTAGAACCCACGGACATTCAATGAAGCTGAATGTTGGAAGATTCAGGACAGACAAACAAAAGTACTCAGGGGTGTAGTTGTCCAAGATTCCTGGGTCTTAGACCCCTTACTTAGGGACCAGGGTCAGAGAAGGGGGCCTATGTCTCCAGCATCATTTCCTGCTGGTTGGAGCCAATCAGAGTGAAATGAGGCAAGCCAGCCACTAAGAAGGCTCTTCTTAATAGCTAACACACTCCCCTTTCATGCTGATTGGCTCCTAGGGACATCTCATCATTATCATCACTATTTGTATGCCACTTTTCCAGAGCAATCTATGCTCAAGGTGACTCACAACATGAAAAAAAGTTACATAATTCACTGTTAGAAAATAAATTCAGATAGTCAATAGGTTAACAAAAACATCTTAATAAACATACAATAAATTGACACACCCTTATAATTCCTAATAAGATCCAACAATAAAATACAGAAGCATGATCCCAATAACAGCAAAACAAAACAAAAACTGACTAGCAGAATTAAATTTTTACCCAAACAGAAGCCCCTAAACAGAATCCCACAGTCAAGGTGATCTCTGGCATCTTCAGGTAGTGATACCTTTTACAGCTGTAGTCAGTCAAAGCCCCACCCTTCCAGGCCAGGTGGAAAAAGGCCAGCAAGCAGGAAGAGGGTCTTGCAGGGCTTACAGTCAAGATGGTCTGTTGTGGGAGAAGTCACAGGAATAGGAGGGTGCAGGAAGGATTGAGGAGTGTAGATATGACAACAGAGAGCAAGCAAGCAACAGAAAGTGGAAAAGGAGGGAGGGGAGAACCTGGACTGAAGGGGACTCTCTCTCATGCATGGCCTTCAGTTTGTTTGTTAACAAGGATCTTATTCTCAACCCACCAGCAAAAAAAAGGGGGAGGGAGATACGTGGTTTTGTTCCAGCCCAAAGCCAGGAGTAGTTGAAGAGGAAGAGGGAAAAAGAGGAAACATATGTGTGTGTGTGGGGGGGGTAATGTAAGGAAGCTCCTTACTTTACAGCATCTTAACACATTTACCCATGTACATGCACAGAAAATAGTAGATCTAACGGAAAGGCAACACATGGAGATCTGTATTGATTGTTGGAATGCATCGCTAAGGAAAAGTACTCCAACCAAACTAAGAGACTGAAAGCTCATTTTATTATATAATCTTAGAAGGTGGTATCATCTTAGAAGGGGATGTGGCTGTGTGTGGGCATGGTTTGACTATCATGAAGGACCTTGCACTTCTGAAGTTGCCACTACACTACTGAAAGTACTTCTTCACATAGTACATAGTTAAACAATGGAATTCACTCCTGTAAGAGGCAGTGATGGCCACGAACTTGGATGGCTTCAAAAGAGGATTAGACAAATTCATGAAGGATAAGGCTATCAATGGCTATTAGATATGATAGCTTTGTTCTGCCTCCATAGTTGAAGGCAGTACAGTTCCAAATACAGTAATACCTCAATTAATGAATCCTCCAGGAAGCTCCTTTTAACAAAGGTTTTTTAAGGTGAAACTTTGCTTTGATATGGATAAACTTTCAAGCCTGTACCTTTGCTTTAAAGTGTAACTGACTAGCCTGTGTATTTGCTTTGCTATCAATAAACTGCTAAGCCTGTGCCTTTGCTTTGCTAGGGTGAAACTGACAAGCCTATGTGTTTACTTCGCATCAAAGAGATCTGTGTTAAAAAGATCTCTTGCTTTCTCCCAGGGCTGGGGAGGGAAGGAGCTAATACAATTCAGAGGAAGAGAAGGGGAGGGGTGGATGGGTGCTGGGTAGGCACCCTTGAAAGCCCCTGTTGAAGCTGCCCCAGCATCTATGAGTGGGTGTAGGAACCTATCACTATTCTTTTCATGTTATTCCTACCTTTGGTATCGAAGTTTCTGTTAAAGTAATGCCCAGGAACACATCTACTTTCTGGAAACCACAGGAAGGGAGAGTGCTCATGCACTCAGGTCCTGCTTGCTAGCTTCCCATGGATGTCTGGTTGGCTGGCCACTTTGAGAACAGGCTCTTCTTATGTTCTTTCATTAATAAGTAAATCTAAATATTGGCATAAACTATGAGTGCATGTATTCATTTAAAATCATTTATTTTCTGCTGTTACTCTCTAAAGAGATCCAAGAGGTGGGAAATAAAAACAGTAAAAAATAAATAAGAACAGGTGATATATAACAAAAACAAGTATCAGAGCAGCCAAAACAACTGAGAGAGTTTAAAAGACTTATTAAAAAGAAAAGCTTTAACTATCCTCCTATACTTATTTATTTAATTAATTGTTTGATTTATATCTCACTCTTCCTCCCGGCAGGAACCCAGGGTGGCATTATTTATGTAGCAAGGGAGGCATTCTAAATATTTCACTTAGACTACATATACACCATACCTTTAAAGTATATTCCCATTCATCCCCAAGAATCCTGGGAACTGTAGTTTACCTCTCACATAGCTGCAATTCCCAGCACCCTTAACTACAGTATCCAGGATTTGGTGTGTGCTTTTTTTACACACACTTACTCCTCTCCACACACAAACTGTCATGTATGGAGCTGATGGAACCCTGTTGCTTTAAATATCACCTATCCATGTATTTTACCTTCTGTATATTTCTCTAGTATATCATCTTTAGGTATTTGAAGTTGTCATGTGGCTTCTGAATGAGGATAGCTTTTTTATGTTCAAGGAAGCTATGTTGCAAGGATTTTTCTGAAATTGTTTCAACATCAGATACAAGAATTTAGCAAGAAGTTTTTATTAAAGTGATATACACATATTATACAAGTATCCTTTTTTCTTGAGTCAACAAATGTTTTCAAAAAATTACTTCCTAATTCTGTGTAGTCACAACCATCACTATAGGAGACTGAATATATAAGAGGATGATAAAGGATTTTAAGAGGCAATTAATGATTTTAGATTATGTATCTTTTCACCCTATGCACCTCAAAAATACTGAAAAAGCAGTTGTGGGTTTTGTCAACTACACCATGGTCTTTCGGAGGATCTTGGGATTTCATAGGTATTAGAAATAGGGGTGCCTATTCTCTCAAAGGAAAGAAAGAACTGAAATATTGTGGTCTCCTTATCAGCTGCATACTTAGGATAGTACTAACAGCCCCCATAAGCCATTTAGATCCCTAGGCATTTGATTCCATTCGGTTCTAACTTATTTAAAATTACATATTTAGAAGATCATGACTCTGTGCTATACTTTCACTCGGGTCATATGGAAGGTTTATGAACATGGAAGATTAATATTGTGCTTGAATAGAGCCTGTGGCTCTCCGGCCGTAGGCTACTGAGTGTCACCAATCACTTGGAAACAAGTGTCTCCCTGTCACACTTTATGGTATCTAGCACTATAGAATTCGCCATGTCAAGTCAATGTGAACTGGCCACTGGCTGGCCTAAAGCAAGTCAGGATCTCTGGTTAATCTACCTCACAGAGCTATGGCACAGATCAGGTGTTCCCATACTGTGGACTGAGGACCATCAATGGTCCGCAAGATCCATTCAAGGGGTCTGCGCCGTGTCTTTGGATCTGTGACTGAAGATGGGAGATGGCATATCCACCGCGTTAAATGTTCATATTGATTTTTAGTTGTATTTTAATTGCTTCTTTTATTTCTTATATTGTATTACAATTTGAATTCTATGGAATATATAAAGTACAATATACAAGAAATAAAAGAAGCAATAAAATGCAATTCAAATTACACAGCATCTAGCACAGTGCCTTATAATTGCTACACCAGGCAGAAAAAGCGTTAAGTGGTCCTCAGCAATTCTTCAGGGGTCTGCGGGGAACAAAGCTGGGGAATCACTGCTATAAAGAAAGCACATGTATGCTCTTTGAAGGAAAAGTTCACAAGCCCTAGCGATAGTGCAGTGGAAAGGGATGGCTTTTAGATACTGGAGCTCAGAGCCTGTTATAAATAGGAATAGTTAAAGGAAGCCCTGTTGACCCACAAGAAAAAGAAAAGACAATCCAAGATGACGTTAGGGCAATACGTTTAGAGGCCAACCAAAATGTGACAAAACTGGAATGCTTGCACCCTCTTTTGTAGCATTTTGGTTGCCCTAATATGGTCTTGGTTAGAGCGTTGGACTACGACCTGGGAGACCAGGGTTCAAATCCCCACACAGCCATGACGCTCACTGGGTGACCTTGGGCCAGTCACTAGCCTCGGAGGAAGGCAACGGTAAACCCCCTCTGAATGCTGCTTAACATGAAAGCCCTATTCGTAGGGTCGCCGTAAGTCGGAATCGACTTGAAGGCAGTCCATTTCCATTTTTTCAATATGGTCTTGCCTTAAATATGGAAATAAGGATAGGTCAGTCACTTGACAGACGGGTTCAATTAGTTGAACTGCCTCGAGGGACATCCTGTACACAGCACCATGACATGTTGTAACTGTGCATCTATACATAAAAAACTTCACAGACGACATGCTTGCTTGGCACAGGGAGTTAAAATACATAAATTAGTATATTACCAACCCCGCCCAGCCCTCATCTGCCCAGGAAAGCGCTGCATTTCCCAAGGTTCGTCTCAGGAAGGGTGAGTAAGGTGCGAGAGAAGGAGCGGCGAGGAAGGGACTCTCAGAAGCAGTCAGACAGCCGCTCCCAGTTGTCATCGGGACGGCAGGGGGATGGTGAGGCGTGATGATTAGAGGGGCCCGGGCGGGACCGGAGAGGTGGCTGTCCACCAGCTCCTCCTCTCCCCACCCCCGCGGCTAAGCTGCGCCTAAAGCGCCTCCGCGAGCCGCTGCGCTTCCCAGTGGCGCGCCCGCCTATTTCGGTTATGGAGAATCTGAGGCGGCAGCAGCAGCAGCAGCAGCGCACGGCGCAGAATTGCGCGCGGTGGCTGGCCCCGCTCCTCTGGCTGCTTTGCGCCTCGCTCTCTGCCGCCACCGCCGGCTCCTTCGAGCTCACCATCCTGCACACCAATGACGTCCACGCCAGAGTAGAGCAGACCAGCCGCGACTCGGGCAAATGCGTCGGGGAGGACTGCTACGGCGGGGTGGCGC
Organism: Rhineura floridana; assembly: GCF_030035675.1. Lineage (NCBI taxonomy): Eukaryota > Metazoa > Chordata > Lepidosauria > Squamata > Rhineuridae > Rhineura > Rhineura floridana. The sequence continues at coordinate 68,079,935 of NC_084483.1, forward strand.
GCCGCGCCACCAAGATCCGCGAGGTCCGCGCCAGTCACCGCAACGTGCTGCTCCTCGACGCCGGCGACCAATACCAGGGCACCGTGTGGTTCAGCTTCTTCAAAGGGAAGGAGGTGGTGCGCTTCATGAACCTCCTCGGCTACGACGCAATGGTAAGCGGCGTGCCGGCTGTCTGTGCGTGCCTGCGGGCGGGAAACCCTGCCACAGGGCGGGGCGCCAGGGTCGTGCCTCCCTCCTCCCGGCTGAAATACTTTCTGTGGTGGTGTCTTAGGGTTGGTCTAACTGGACCTCACGTGGGCACAGCTTGGGGTGGTCTTATCCCAGTATGGCGGGAGGTCATAATAAAGTTCGGAAGAGTTATGAGGGCAGGACATTTTTCTCCCCCTCTCACAGCAGAAACGGCAGGTTCAGGGCAGGCACAAGGGCGTCCTTCTTCAACCAGACGTACTTTGTTAGTGGAATTCGCAGCTTCGTGTGGGCCGTTAACTCAGGGCCATGCTAGACCTGACGCTATTCACGTCAATGTCTTTTAAAAAATAAATGGGAGCGATCTGGATTGGGACGCTGGAAGGAATAGGAGGGCTTGAATATTTTGCCTTCTGCAGCAGTCCCGATCCGGGATTGGGACCACACTGTGGGGTGACACACGCGCGCCCACGCGCGCCTGTTTACTTTTGAAAAAGCCAGTCACACAGTTGCTAATTGCAGCAACAATGTCATATCTAGCTTGAAGCTGGCTTTGTTAAGGAGGAAAAAATCAAGAGACAAATTCAGGGAGGAAAAGGTCTGTCAAAGGCTATTAGCCATGATAGCAAAAAAGGTCAGAAGAATACCGGGGCACCAAATCCTCTTCGTGATGCTCTGCTTGTGAATTTTCGGGAGCACCTGGCTGGCTGCTGTTGGAAACAAAGTGCTGGAGCAGGTGGACCTTTGGTCAGATCTAACAAAACCGTGACCTTGCCACGCTTACCTGTTTACACAGGGCTACCATTGAAGACAGGAAATGTTAATGTGTCCAGAATGCATCTGTGAAGCAGAAATGCATTCTTGTATATCCAAAAATGAACATATCTCAGCAGTATTTGAAGAACTCCACTGGCTCTTTGGGGCAAAGGCCCAGGATCCCATTCAGAATAATAAGCAGAAGGGTCTCATAAGGTAGCAGGACTAGCTTACCACATTTTGAAGCAAGTAAATAACACACATTATTATCTAAACAGCAGGAGCCTCCCAAAGGCAATTTTAGACTGGATGTCAAGTCCACTGATTCAAAGTGCTTCAGATTTTAACCATCAAAGCTGTAAATAGTCTGGAACCAGGGTGTTTGAAAGACCATTTACTCCCATATGAATTGCTCTAATATTAAGATCAATATTACAAGTCTGACTCTGGATGCCCTCACTTTCTGAGGTGAGTTGGGTAGCAGTGAGAGACAGGGCCATTTTGATTGAGGTGTTCCTGCAATGGAGTTTTCATTTTATCAGTTCACCTGGCAACAAATGTCACAATTTGCTTAGATGCTACTTCAGATTTCCCCCCTACTTTTATTGGGAATATGTAACATGTGCCTGATCTTCAGCTCTTGACAAATATGCCATATCAGACTAGTAATCAGTGTTCAGTTCTTTTCCTTGAATTTTATACTATTTTAAGTATATGAAATGGCATATATTTTAAATCCATTGTGGATCCTGCTCTTGACATTTTTAGTGGCTTCAAGTTGTTTATTTCCACACCCAAATTACAGTGTGGGCAGCTCTATTTAGTCTCCACTGTATTTAATGTTGGAAGAGGAAGATAAACATGGATGCAGCCTGCAGCATATTAGTTCATTCCAGTCAATGGATGAATGTGCTTGCTGTAACCAGAGGCAAACATCTCTAAAAGTGTTATTGACAGTCAATTTGAGCCATATTGTAGTCAGGTGTGTGAAGACATTTGCAAACCAGCCCTGTTATATCTACCTACCATGGCAACCCAATTTTATTACAGTACATTTAGAATATCATGTTTGTAACATTATGCTGATATGGAGACTAGCATGCCCTATCCTAAACACATAATCTTGGGACTGGTATGCAAGACTGTCCAAGGAAGTGCCTGAAAGGTGTGTTTTATTTTTCAAGAATCTCGACCAATGTCTAAAAGTCTAGAAACCAAAGAAAAAACACATTTGCCCTGGAAAGTGTGGAAAGAAGCTGCTTGGAAAATATAGGAGCTTTGGAATAGTTTGTTGTATCATGGCTAAAAAAAGTGGGCAAGGAGCTGAAGTTATTTGCAGTCCAATATGGATGTTTCCAAAACTTTTTCTGGTGAAGGCATGGTGAATCCCCACCACTAATTTTGTTGTGCTGTGCACAGTATCAATGTTTGCCAGAACTTTGACTGATGCTTGGCTCAGAAAAAAGAAAGGTCTGGGATGATTCAGTTGGTCATATGCATGTAGTAATGCCTCAGAGTCCTGTACTCAAGATGTGGAGAGGCAAATTAGCAAGTACCTTGAAGTCCAATTAATATAAAAACATTTCTTTGATAAACTTAAAAACTATAAATGCAAACAATTAACAGTGAGTTAAAGTACACTACAGTTACCCAAGTGAAAGCACTGCTTTTTACTTGGTGACAGTGGATTTCTTGAATGAATCAAATTAATGAATAAATAATGTCAGATTACTGTTGCTAATTGAATGGCAGTTTCTTTCACCCATCTACCTTCTTTCTTCCCTTCTTTTTTTTCTTCCTCAAGTCTCTTTTCAGCTCCTTCTTCACTCTTCTAAGTTCTTCTCCTTTGCTGCTCTCCTTCAAGTCCCATTCCAAGAGCCCTTTTTCACTCTCTTCCCCCTCCTCTTTCTGTACCCCTCCCCTTTGTACACCTCACATTCTAAGGCTCTTCAGAGCAGGTATTACATGGGGCCCTTGCACTTTCACAGTGGCTGAAAATGTGGTCAAGTAGCATTTTTTTCTCCATGATCCTCTTTGCCATCATGTCATGCTGATAAAACACTCAAATGAAAGATGGTGTTTCAGTGAACAGCTAGAATTTTGGAAGCACACTTGATGTTCTCTTGAAGCACAGTGTTTTGCTTAGCCTCCCTGCTTGAAAGCAGTTTCTTAAGGGCTGGCTCCAATGTGTAGAAATGGCATGTTACAATCCTATCCAGACTGGACAGCTTCTGATGGCAGGTGAGGAATTACAGGTTTGAAAAGAAATGTCCTACACAGAGAGGAACTAACAGTGTTTTGCGGCCTATTGCCGAAATAAAACACAAACACCATCCATTGGGTTAAATCATGGGCCACTTTATTAAACGGAATCAATTAGAATAATGAACCTGCAGAGGGGAAATCAAGTCGGGAGCATTCTGATGATCCAGGCAAAGCCTGCTTGCAGCCATAGGGCAACCAAACCCTTGCCTGAGCCCGGGGCTGCCCTGTGCCAGACCCCAGCTCGGGCCACACCCTGAAGATGTGTAGGGGGTCCAACCTGCATCACCGCCCCCCAGAGCCCTGAAACTCCGAGCAGATGAGGCACGTTGGCCCCAAAGGCGGCCCGTGTTCTGCCCCCGGGCCGTATAGCCCTGAGCTGCAGGCGCCCGGACCGCCAATCACCCCAAAGGTGCCTAAAGGTGTCACCTAGCTGCCCTTTCCCTTTTAACCTTTCCCCCGCACTTCCTTGCCACAAAAGGGGGACAAGCCTCTGCTTAGTCTCCCTTTACCCCACACCCAATAAGAATCTTGTGCAGACCCCTCTGCAGGTCCGTCAAGAGGATGCCATTGTTGCCTCACAAACTGCATGTCCTCACATGCCTGCCATTGAGGGCCTCGCCCTCCTGCAGATGACCAGAGGCTATCGTAGCCTCAACAGCATGTCCTCACATGCCTGCCACTGAGGGCCTTGCCCTCCATGTCTGACCACAGCAGACGACCAGAGGCTATTGTGGCCTCAACTGCATGTCCTCACATGCCTGCCACTGAGGGCCTTGCCCTCCATGTCTGACCACGGCAGACAACCAGAGACTATTGTGGCCTCAACTGCATGTCCTCACATGCCTGCCCCTGAGGACCTTGCCCTTGAGTAACCAAGGTCATTCCCACCCCGGGGAATGACCACCACTTGCGGGACCTTCCGCACTGAACCCTGCTGGAACAACATGGATAGGAGACCATTCCCAGCGCATACTCTGTCGACCCAGCCACCAAACTGTGGCCCACCATCAGACGCCTGGCTGTGAACCAATGTGCGTTTGCAGCCCCACGGCCAGCCTAGAAGATCATGCCATGGCTGCAGAGTAGGCTGTGAAACTGCTCCATCCCCGTCCAGCAACCTGCCAAAACAGAAACAACCGTGAACAATTGGGTCCTGGACCTTCAGACTCACCCCAGGGGTGAATGTACTCCAGGTAGGCAATTCACCTGCCGGGTATGCAGCCCTAATTCCGTAGGAGCATGTCCCCCCAAAACCCCCATGCGTCTGCTCCCAGGCTCTGTGACGCTAGGCCGAAACTTTATGAGGGAAGATCCCTCCCCCTGATTATCAGGCAATCGGGCCTGTAGCTACAGGCCAAAAACCAAAACAAAAACACCATGATGCCCTCATGGGACAAGTGTCCAGTCCTGGGGCAGGATAAAATAATGGTGTGCCTCTTGCGCCCCTGGTCTGCCTGGAAACAAACCTTGGACAGCCGGATGGTGTGAGGGCCGCTGCCTGCAACAGCTGGTCACAGGGCACCTCCCTGACCAACAATCCCTGGCGGGTCAGGTGAACATGGACACTTTGTATAGCCCCTGCCGGCCTGTAACTCCCAGAAATCCTCTCCTGCTCTCTGATAGCTGGTGAGCATGCTGGGGCAAAGATAGGCATATGGCCATCTCTGACTCCCCTCCCCCATCTCCCAGTGTGTGGTATGGGACTAGCAGTTCTCACCCCCCCAGAGTCGGTCCCTCCTCTAACTGAAACACCATGGGCACACTGCAGGAAAGGGGGGGGCACACCACAGGTTGGTATGTAAGGCAGCCAAAACAAAACAAACACAAACCCTGAAGCTGTGGTAAGGAACCTGCACCCAAAGTCCACCCTACCCATGAACCATAAATCATGAAAATAGTGCCCCGCTGCTTCTGAGCCCTCTCGTCTCCTGACTGTCCCTTCCAAGAAGGAGCTGAAGTGCTGCATACAAGAATACAGCAGCCCATAGGTAATGCTCTGCTGCATAGTTGACCAAAAAGGCAAAAACTCGAGAGCCGGCAATGCAGGCAGATTATCTGCCACACTTGCCCATAAGGCACCTCTGCCACAGGCGCGCACCACATTGAATGCAGTGTAGTGCACTGTGCATAGACTATCCGGTATGAAACCACTACTGACTTACCCCACTTGTAGGGATGATGGGAAGGGGCCAATAACCCTGCCCAAGTGTATGTCTTTATCTATCGTCCCCTGGACGAGTGCGTCTGTACCTAAGGCTGATTTAAAATTGCCGGCCATAAGGGCACGCTGGGGGCCACAGTATAGGATCCAGAAAACCACCTAATAAAGAAAAACCGCATCATAAAATGAGTCTCCCCAGAAACCGGGCAGTCTGCCAGCTGGGAAGGGACACTTTCCTTGAGCAGCCTCTGCTATTCTTCTGGCGTGTTTAATTGTGGGTTCATATCCAGCAGTTGTTAGATGGCATGGAGTTGAGCAATGTCATCTTCTAATGTCTGCAGATCAACTGACTCTTAAAAGCACAGGACTTGTGGCCTGTAAAACAAGGGTGGCCACCTTATCTACTGTCAGTTTGCAAACTAGCTAAAGAGAAGATGCAAGCAAACGTGCAGCCTGTACATGATTACTGCAAAGAATTCCCTTATGTTTAGATAATTTACTCAGAGAAATATGACTTGGACCAATTCTATGCACATTTACTTATGAGAAAATCCCACCATGTGTATTGTTACTTCTTCCCATGGAAAGGCGCCCATACAGCAGAATCCCAATTATGTTTACTCAGAATATCGCAGGGTTTTGAAGAACGTATTTGGGGAGAAGCTTGACAGTGAAAAGAGGGGATGAGCATTTGCATTTGTGGAAGTGAGGTAGTTTTGGAGGTGAAGTTGCAGCACTAATTGGGATCCCTACTGGCTCCTGCAGCCTCCTTTCTGCCTGTGGCTGCCACCTGCCCTCCTCAAAAAGCCTCTGCTCTTTGTCATTACATTGCATAGCTCCAATCCAAATGGCCTCCAACTGATGGCCACATGTTTCTCCCTAAATGCTCTGGGATGAAACATCACCCACAGTGTTCACTGCTTGCGGCTGCCATTTTAATGGTGCATGCCATAGAGGCCACCATGATATGATATCTCAGAATATTGCTACGTTATGACAGAGCATCTCCAAACTTTCCTGGTTTGCAAAGACAGTGTGGAAGTGGAATGGCCTTTTCAGTACATCCCTTAATAAAAGCATCCCCACAGATGGCTGTCCAGCTGCCAGATAGCCCAGCACCTCTCTAGGTACTTGGTAAATGAATAGAAACAGTTGGTTTAAACTAAAAATACACTTCAGTATCAAGAAGAGGAGTCTACTCCTATTTCACCTTCTGTAGTGGGCAAGGGGCCCCCAATAGAAGTATCTCCTGGCCCCAACTGGTGGTGCCGAGGGCTGAACCTGAGGACCCTTTGCATGCAAAGCAAGTGATCTGTTACTGAGCTACCATCCTTCATCTCCCGGGTCCGAGATCCCTGTAAATGGTAAAGTAACCCTAGCAATAACAACACATGAAGTGCATTGGCTATGTTCCACTCCTCCACAGCTGGGGGTGGGCATCTACCCTCCGCCCTGGGGGCCCTGCCCTCCCCTTTCGGCCCACTTTGCCCCTTTTGGGTGGCATCCTGAGATTGAGCGTGTAGCCAGGTCTATTCCCTTCCGCTAAATGCCCTGTTCCGCTAAATCCCCCCCGGCCTATGCCCTGTTGCAGAAGCAAGGGGAGTGCCTCATCCAGAAAGGAGAGGTGGTAAGCATGAGGGAGCACTAGAGGGGCCCTGGCACCTTCACAGCCTGGCCGGACTGTGCCCTCTTCTCACCCTGCACCCCCCAGTCACCAACCAATTGGCTCCCCCATACAGCCCCAGACAATCCAGGCCTCCTGGGCCACCAAGTGACCTAATGGGGTGTGTGACGGGGCTTATCTGGGTGCACCTAATAGGGGGTGTGACGGGGCTTATCTGGGTGCACCTAATGGGGGGTGTGACAGGGCTTATCTGGGTGCAGGATAATAAAGGTGGGAATGCTTCTTTATCGAAAACAATGTGTTTAAACATAGAGGAGAGTGTCATATACAGCTGTGTTGCAATTGCACATTTGCTCTGTTGTGGTCTAGCTCCTACTTTTAAAAAGCATATTCCAAAATCTGTGCTCAGCCTCTGTTTGAGAGCAAAGGTTATGACAGCCAGGAAAAATGTCTTGCACAGAGGAGGCAGATAACATTACTATTCTCCTTTATCATGAATGGGGGTGGGCGTCTACCCTCCACCCTGGGGGCCCTTCCCTTCCCTTGCAGCCCTCCTTGCCCTTTTTGGGTGGCATCCTGAGCTGGAGCTTAGCCAGGTCAATCCCTTTCAACTAAAGACCCCCCCACGGCCTATGCTCCATTGCCGAAGCAAGAGGGAGGGAGTGCCTCCCCAGAAATAAGGAGTGGTCAGCTTGGGGGTCCCTAAAGGGGGACCAGCACCCTCACAGCCCAGCCGGACAGTGCCCTCTCCTAACCCCGCACACCCCGGCCACCTACAGATAGGCCCCCTTATCCAGCCCCAGCGATCCAGGCCGCCTGGACCAACAAGTGCCTACTTGGGGGAGGGTGATGGGGCTGGAACCCAATTCCTTTACTATGGGGTGAGTAAGGGGCAATAACCTTCCCACCCTCCCACAGGGATCCCCCTGGAGCTATCCTTCAAAGAAAGTAGCCACAGGGCCGCATTGCCTGAGTAGTGCCGCTGCCGCTAGGCCTTGCCGCCGCTGTGGTCAGTCGCTGCTGCTGTCGTCTGCGCCGCGCCACAGGCTCTGCTGATGCCTCCTGCAGACCTCCCCGGGCTGGAGCCCCGATGCTGCCACCACAGCACCGCCGCTACTGGAGGGACTCCCATGGCCGAGGGCTCCCTGCTGCCAAACTGCTGAGCCAGGGGCCTCGCCGCCGCACCGCACTGCCCCGAGAACGAGCCCTAGGAAGCCATGTGCACTGGCGAGCGAGCCACCGCCGCCGCCGCCAGGGCCTGGCCGCGTAGGCTTTGATGCCGCCACCAAGCTCAGCTATGCCCAGCCTCGCCGCCGCTGCCTCCCTGTCTCCCGAGGGGGCGTGGGGGGGGCAATCGCCGCCGAGCACCTGGCCTGGCCTCAGAAAAGCCTCCGGAGGCCCACGTGCAAAGGCAAAGGAGCTGCGCTGCGCAGCTGAAGCCGAAGCTCTGTCGCCACCAAAATTCAAAGGAGGGCGGGAGGCTAAATGGCCTTCAGCCGCCCTGCCTCCTTCCTGTGCGTCAGACGGCGTGCCGGCGTGCCGCGTGCACGCACACACACAATGGCGGCCTGGGCTTCGGCTGCGGCCGCAAACACGCCCCTCTGCCCGGCAGGTACCGGGCACGGAACGGGATTGTTTCAGCAACATCACTCTTTGGCTGCAGTCTGAAGTGTTACGGTCCAAGAAGGATTGCACCACATGCTGTTTCTACATTTTTGAATTGATCTTCAAAAGGAGAGGAGGAAAAGTTTATTTATTTATTTATTAAATTTATATGCCATCCTTCCTCCCAGTGTGGTATAGTGGTTAGGGAGTTGGACTACAACCTGGGAAACCAGGGTTCGATTCCCCACACAGCCACGAAGCTCACTGGGTGACCTTGGGCCAGTCACTGCCTCTCAGCCTCAGAGGAAGACAATGGTAAACCCACTCTGAATACCGCTTACCATGAAAACCCTATTCATAGGGTTGCCATAAGTCAGAATCGACTTGAAAGCAGTCCATTTCCACTTTTTTCCCCCCAGAAGGAGTCCAGGGTGGCATTATCGGCATTATCATTATCATTATTATTATTTCCATTTATAGACTGCTTACTATCTGAAAGATGTGAAAGCGGTTTACAATAGAATACACACAATAAAAGCCATATCAAATTAACTTACAAAGCAAAATACATGAACAATATCCATATACAAAAACACAATATAAAAGAGAGTATTACAAGGCAGTATAATATAAAATAACAACCAGCATAACACATAGTCATACAACCACTTGCCATCCTTTCCATACAACCACTACCATAATTCACTGAGACATATCATAGAATCATAGAATAGTAGAGTTGGAAGGGGTCTATAAGGCCATCAAGTCCAGCCCCCTGCTCAATGCAGAAATCCAAATCAAAGCATTCCCGACAGATGGCTGTCCAGCTGCCTCTTGAATGCCTCCAGTGTCGGAGAGCCCACTGTCTCTCTAGGTAATTGATTCCATTGTCGTATGGCTCTAACAGTTAGGAAGTTTTTCCTGATGTCCAGTCAAAATCTGGCTTCCCACAACTTGAGCCCATTATTCCGTGTCCTGCACTCTGGGATGATTGAGAAGAGATCCCGGCCCTCCTCTGGGTGACAACCTTTCATGTACATGAAGAGTGCTATCATATCTCCCCTCAGTCTTCTCTTCTCCAGGCTAAACATGCCCATTTCTTTCAGTCTCCTCATAGGGCTTGGTTTCTAGTCCCCTGATCATCCTTGTTGCCCTCCTCTGAACCTGTTCCAGTTTGTCTGCATCCTTCTTGAAGTGCGGAGACCAGAACTGGACACAGTATTCAAGATGAGGCCTAACCAGTGCTGAATAGAGGGGAACTAATACTTCACACGATTTGGAAACGATACTTCTGTTAATGCAGCCTAATATAGCATTTGCCTTTTTTGCAGCCACATCACACTGTTGGCTCATATTCAGCTTGTGATCAAGGACAATTCCAAGATCTTTCTCACAGGTCGTATGGCTGAGCCAAGTATCCCCCATCTTATAACTATGCATTTGGTTTCTTTTTCCTAAGTGTAGCTTTGCATTTATCCCTGTTGAATTTCATTCTCTTGTTTTCAGCCCAATGCTCCAGCCTATCAAGGTCCCTTTGAATGTTGTTTCTGTCTTCCACAGTATTAGCTATGCCCCCCAATTTTGTATCATCTGCAAATTTGATAAGCATGCTCTGTATCTCCTCATCCAAGTAATTAATAAAAATGTTGAAGAGCACTGGGCCCAGGACCAAGCCCTATGGTACCCCACTCGTTATTTCCACCCACTTTGAGAAGAAACCATTGATAAGCACTCTTTGAGTACGATTCTGGACCCAGCTATGGATCCACCTGATAGTTGTTCCATCCAGCCCACATTTAGCTAGCTTGCTAATCTGAATATCATGGGGCACTTTGTCAAAAGCTTTGCTGAAGTCAAGATATATTATGTCCACAGCATTCCCACAGTATACAAGGGAGGTTACCTGGTCAAAAAATGAGATAAGTTTGGTTTGGCAGGATTTGTTCTTCATAAATCCGTGTTGGCTCCTAGTAATCACTGCATTGTTTCAAGGTGCTTACAGATTGACTGCTTTTTAATCTGCTCCAGAGTTTTTCCAGGGATTGATGTTAGGCTGACTGGTCTGTAGTTTCCCAGTTCCTCCTTTTCTCCTTTTTTGAAGATAGGGACAACATTAGCTCTCCTCCAGTCATCCGGCACTTCACCAGTCCTCCATGATTTCGCAAAGATAATTATAGACAGTGGTTATGAGAATTCTTCAGCCAGTTCATTCAATACTCTAGGATGCAGTTTATCTGGCCCTGCCGATTTGAACTCATTCAAAGTTATTAGGTATTCCTTGACTGTTTGTCTGTCAAGCTCAAGCTCTAATCCTGCTCCTTCTACTTCATGTTTCCCAGGAGGGTCATAGACCCTTTTTTGGGAGAAGACTGAGTCAAAGTAGGAATTGAGCACTTCTGCCTTTTCTTTGTCATCTGTTATCATTTTGCCTTCCTCATTGAGTAGCTGTGCCACCGTTTCTTTTCTCTGTCTTTTACTATGGACGTATCTGAAGAAACCTTTTTTGTTGCTTTTAGCATCTCTCGCTAGCCTCAGCTCATTCTCAGCTTTAGCCTTCCTGACACCATCCCTGCAATTCCATGATACCTGCCTGTACTCTTCCTTTGTGACCTGGCCTTCTTTCCACTTTCTGTATGTGTCTTTTTTTGTTTTCAGCTTTTTGTGAAGCCACATTGGCTTCTTCTGCTGTTTCCCCCCTTTTTTCCTTGTTGGAATTGCTTGCCATTGCACTTTTAGAATTTCCTTTTTTAGAAACTCCCACCCATCTTGGACTCCTTTTCTCATTAGGGTCGCTTGCAATGGAACCATACAATTCTTCTGAGTTTATTGAAATCAGCTTTGCTGAAGTCCAGGGTGCGCATATGGCTACTCTCAGCTTTTGCTTCCTTTAATATTAAGAACTCAAGTATAGCATGGTTACTTTCCCCCAGAGTTCCCATAACTGCCACTTCATCCACCAAATCATCTCTATTGGTTAGAATCAAGTCCAGGATAGCTGATCCTCTGGTTGCTTCCTCCACTTTCTGTAGGAGGAAGTTATCTCCAGCACAAGTCAGAAATTTCTTGGAGGGGCCATGTTTGGCAGAATTTGTCTCCCAACAGGTATCAGGATAATTGAAGTCCCCCATTACTACTACATCATGCCTCCTCGAAACATATCAACCAACCACTTGTACTTCAACCACCCGCACTCAGCAATGTTATAGCAACCCACATACAAAGAATCACTACCAAACATACACATGTAAGATACTGTCCCTATCTCTGAAGCACTAAAGGACTCATGCCCCATGCCCACCATCTCTCACATGTAAGGGGCTCAGTTCTATACCAGAATAGACTCTCATCCTGGAGGATATAAAACTGCTTCCAACCACTCACTCCCAACTAGATAATCATAATGTACAATCCTGATAAATAACTATTCAGCACTGGTAACAAACAAAACATTACAGTCATGGTGGCCACGAAGGTCACCATAAACTCAAGTTATTACAGCAAACCAGCAGACTGATACTGCAAGATACTGTTCATAAATATCATGGTTTCTTTCTTTTCTTCAGCAAACACTTTCACCTTGAAGAACTTTTTATATTTGCAGTCAATACTGAGGCAGGCGACCTCTTGACTCAAATATGTTCCTAACATCTCTGCTTTGGTGAGCAGCTTGGTTAAAGATGGAAAGGTTTGGTGTTAGCCTTGGAAAAAGATAAAGAAGTTCAAGCCATCAGAGGAAATTACAGAGGGGGTCTGAAAGCCTAAGTATTTTTAATTCCTAAATACAATTATTCATTGGCTCTAATTGCAAAATCTAGTCCGTAATGACAACTGGAGAGGATACTGACATGCTGTAGTTTTAAAGCATGGCTGAGGAACCTAGACTCCAGCTCCCATCATCCCTGACCATTGGCTATACTGACTGGGGCTGATGGGAGCTGGAGTCCCACCGATATCTAGAAGGCCACAGGTTCTGCATTCAAGAGACTGAAGGACTGTGTCAGCACATCTTCAGAAAATTAGTCGCTGAACTGAAATAAATATAAGAGTTTGAAGAGGTAGCATTTGGATATAGCATGCTGCTCATGTGTTAGAACTGATCATTCTATGGATAATAAAATACCCTTATAATGCACTGTGTTTCATGGTTGAAGGTGCTTCTTGTCCATTATCTTTTTCTCTTTTTTTGTGGTTCATTTGTTGTATAGACATTGGGGAACCATGAATTTGATAACGGTGTGGATGGACTATTGGACCCGCTGCTGAAAAATGTTAAATTTCCTGTTGTGAGTGCAAACATTAAAGCAAAAGAGCGATTGGCAAGCAACATCACAGGATATTTCCTTCCTTATAAAATTCTAGATGTTGGCTCAGAAAGAGTGGGAATTGTTGGCTATACCTCAAAGGAGACACCTGTTCTTTCAAATCCAGGTATGCTTTTTTAATGCTTATATTAAATTGTATAAATAAATATATTTAATTTAGATCCTGTGACTCTCACCATATTTTATTTCTTCTCTCTTTTTTAGCATAAAGTTGATGATAAAACTGCTACAATTGCCATTATATAAAACAGGGCTCAAAGTAAGAGAAAAAGTTAGCACCAGCTATATGCTAAATTATAGAATTGGATGATAGATTCCACCTTCTGCTCCCCAGCTTTCCTTCTACTTACATCTTTGTCTAATGAATGCACCTTCCAATCATTGGCCAAGTCTCAAAGGTTAAACTTGCTCATGTCATAGTGATCTGTGACTGGACAAAACGTTGACAAAGCTGGGATCTATATAGATCTCAGTTGCAAGATGATTGCAAAAACTCATATCTCCAATTCTCACAAAATAATGAACAGAGAGAATATGCATAGGATTGAGAGTGGAGCACCATTCTTGATATACGTGCATTCAACTGAATATGTTGGACCTGCAACAAAATCTTCCTGTCTGGATTATTCCTGTTTAGGGTTCCAGCCGCCCATGCTCTCTTCTAGGATACTCCATTCCATTCCATTCTCTCTCTCTCTCTCTCTCTCTCTCTCTCTCTCAATCCCATCCCCCCATTTTTCTGTTTTCCCCCCTACAACACTCACTTAGCATTGAATGCCCACACTCTTGGGACTGATTTTGGGTACCCCCTTTAATTCTCACCCTTCGTTTGGTATACTTCTGCAAATCTTTGAGTTCTACCATGCCTGCTAATTTCTTCCTCTTGTGTGAAGGGGATCCACACAAAGAATGAATTAGCTGTTAGCCTCTATGCAGACTTCCTAGATATTATGTAAATACATCTATATATGTGTAGAGCTCTCTCTACATGATCGGGAACTCTGAAAAAGTGTAGCTCCTGATCATATTGAGATTCTCATGTGCTTGCAGTTTTATATATATGAAGGCTCTATACAGATATTCAAATGGATGTGCATAGGTTGGTGGTGGGACCTGCTATCATGATCCCACACTTTATCCCCTGTACATATCCTCTCATCATAGTTCCATTGTGACAGACATTCTAGCGTGGGTGGGTTTCCTTGGAAAAAGAAATCTTGCAAACTACTGTTGTAAAGCATTGACAGGAAAAACAATATCTTCATAATGGTCCTTTCATTCTTATGCAAGATGTACTGATGCCCATCAACTTGGATGGCTTTAAAGGGGGATTAGACAAATTCATGGAGGGTAAGGCTATTAATGGCTACCACTCACAATGGCTACGTGCTGCCTCCACTGTCAGAGGCAGTATGTATCTGTACACCAGTTGCTGGCAATCACAATTGAAGTAAGTGCTCTTGCACTCAAGTCCTGCTAGTCAGCTCTCCATAGGCATGTGGCTGCCTACTATGTGAACAGGATGCTGGACTAGATGGGTCACTGGCCTGATCCAGCAGGTTCTTCTTACATTTTTATGAAGGTGCTATCCTCAGACTTACACATGTGTACTGTGGAACTACAGCTCTTATTCAGTGACACACCTTATTCAGCAATACACCTTGTTGCAATATGTGGAAATCCACAATGACTCTCCACAAGCAAGATGATGTAGATGATAATTATATGGCTTCTAAGTGGTTAATTAATTAGACAAAAATAACTGCCAGGAGTTTTTAGTTTGGATTCAAATGCCCAGATTTCCCCAAGTGTTGAATTGTATTGCAAGAAATATTATCTGCTCTCTGGCCAAGTATCTGGGGCTTTTGTAATCTGTCTCTTTTCTTCCTGGAAAAGGAAAGAATGTGAGATCATCTTATCCAAGCAGTCTAAGGCATTTGCATGAGTTTCATAAGGATATATATGACTGTACAAATGCATCAGGCCAAGAAACCTGCATTTACTTTCAGCAAAAAGGAAATTCCATTCTTTATTCCACAACTATTGGCTTTAGTACCTACCAGATGGTTTTCTATAAAGCTGAGCCTCCTGCTCTTCTGGGAGTCGTCTCATGTGTTATTGCATTATTTTATGATTATCAGAAAATGGAACAAAGCCTAAGCGTTCACACAGTGGCATACAAACCTGAGTCCAAACTAGATGATACGAGGACTGCCATTTTTGTTTACGCACATAATATTCATTAATGTCCAAAATAGTGATGTGGTCTAACAAACCATGTTGTAAAATCCCTGTCTCCCTTTAGGCACTGAATCCTCTTTCCTCCCCTGCCTTGCCTCACTGAGCTCCACTGCTTTCTCCCCAGCTCCCTTCCCTTCTGTTTATTAGAGCTAAGCAGAGAGTGTTGTGTCCCCCCCCCCCATGACAAGAGTGCAAAAAGATAAGGTGATGGAAGGATTCAGCTCTCCTTATCTGTGAGCACATTTTCTTGAAATACTTAGACCCTCACCTCCCAGTTTAGGCATGAATATGACAATCTATGTGGCTTGCCCATATTGCATTTAGTTTGGTTGTTTGAAGATAGGCTGCTAATAAGGTAGTAGGAATTGTAAGACACTTCAAATATTCAGTAATACTTAAGAATAAGTATTTATTCTTATTAATTGAATTTATATCCTACCCTTTATCCCAAAGGACATGAGGGCAGTAAACAACAAGTCATAAAACATGAAAACAATTCCAAGTCTTGCTGTTTTCAGTCCCAAGTCTTTAAAATTAATAAGTAGTAGTACAGTATCACTCAGACCATGGTATTCCCGATCTCTATGTATGGATGTGAAAGTTGGACAGTGAAAAAAGTGGATAAGAGAAAAATCCACTCATTTGAAATGTGGTGCTGGAGGAGAGCTTTGTGCATAACTGCACTGCGAAAAAGACAAATAATTGGGTGTTAGAACAAATTAAACCAGAACTATCACTAGAAGCTAAAATGATGAAACTGAGGTTATCATACTTTGGACACATCATGAGAAGACATTATTCACTAGAAAAGACAGTAATGCTTGGAAAAACAGAAGGGAGTTAAAAAGAGGAAGGCCAGACAAGAGATGGGTTGATTCCATAAAAGAAGCCACAGATATGAACTTACAAGATCTGAACAAGGTGATTCATGACAGATGCTCTTGGAGGTCGCTGATTCATAGGGTTGCCATAAGCTGTGATCAACTTGAAGGCACATAGCAACAACAAAATACAGTAGTAGGACAATACAGAAGGCAAAGAGTTTAAAAGGCATACCACCCCCAAGACGTTTTACAGCCTCTATGCCATAATTAGATGCCACTGTGCTAGAGCCTATGGACTGGTCTAATTGTATTGGAATCTAGATCATAAGAATCTGGAAAAGAAACAGCATGTCTGTTTACAAGTGCATTCAGCCTTTAGAGCTGTTCAGAGTAGACACTAAAAGCCAGCTTACACTGTCCCTTTTCCCCTTTATTTGAACAATTCTGAGTTTTCCTTTTTAATGCATAGGGACATTCATATGGCATCACATTTTTGCAAATTAATGTGTGGCTAAAGATGGTCATGATGACTGCTTGTATGATGGGACGGAGGAGGAAGGAGAGCATGAACCAGCCCTAATTAAATATGGTTTGATTATATTTGTTTTTATACCTTGATTTTGGAATCTATTGTCTTACTTCAGAAGGCTTGTATTGAAATATGTTTTATTTTTTTGAGTGATCCAGCAATACTATTTAGTGTTGTCCAGACTGTTTTTTTATGAATAGTGCTAGCATCCCACCATGTAATAAAAGTGATGATGAAAGACTGAATAGCTGGGACATTTTCTCCAGAAACTTAAAATCCATTCACATTTCTGTATTTAATTTTTAACTATTTAGAAATGTCTGGTAAATTTTGAAATCACATTCATTGCAAAACAAAACAAAACAAAAGAATCCAAACACCCCAGAATTAAATATACATATATAAACACACAAACCAGCTATAAAAGGATTTCTTTTTTTTTGTTTTCTGCAGTTTCACCTTCTCTGAGTGGCCTTTCACAGAGGCAATTTCCTTATGAGAGTAGCGGAGAGTCAGGAGACCGATGTCCATAGTTGCCATTTCTTTAGAAAGCTCCAAAGAGCTTCTCCCAATTTAGTCTTGACAGATATTTAGCACTGCCTGAAACAAGAGCTAGAATGTTACAAGGAAACTTGCTGGATGTTCCTGTAGTTGTTCATCAGGCGCTGTAGCGGTTTGCAGGTCCATGAAACTACACAGTCTTAAAACGCTTCATTGTCATTAAAATAACTATGTTAAGCCTGAAGGATCCTTTGCCATTGGTATGTCTTTTGCAGTGGGAAAGAAACACACAGTGCAGTCCTTTACATATCTACTGAGGAGTAAGTCCTGTTTTGTTCAATGAAATTTACTGCCAAGCAAATACATTTAGGATTGCAACGTTAGTAAACAAATACTGTCCTGTATTTTTCGGGTTTGGGGACCAGGATACATCCACAGTTTTAAGACACAGCAGACAATGTAAAAAGCAGTCCAATAAACTGATAACAAACATTCAACATTTCCCACAAATTTTAAAACAATGTAGGGAATAATCTACCAGGATATTCTCAGCTGAAATAAAAGCAGACCCCAGTAAAAGTGAGAGTGAAAATACACAGGAGATACAGGTGGTTTTGTTTTTAGGTTAAAGAATCGTTGGGGCTGCAATCATGTGCATATTAACTTGGAAGCAAGTCCTACTGAGCTCAGTGAGGCTTACTGAGCATAAGCTATTTGTACTTTCCCTTACACCTCTGCTGTGGTACCAGGAAGTAAGAGAAGAGTTGCAAGTTATTCAGTACTTTATCAACCAGAGACAGCCATAGAAAGTGAGAAGCCCAGGGTGTTGGTCACATCTTTCATCTTGGACCTTCCTACAGTATCTCTGTATTGCACTTGCACATAGACACTAAGCTTTTTTACATTTATCAAAAATAAAATGTTCTGAGTTTCCATCCTACAAATGTATATAATCCAACATTGTATATTCAGAAGTATCTTGGTTTCCTAATTATGATTAAAATGCGACTCTTTAGTGGTAAAAAAGAGTTAATTCAACCATAATTTGTGTGTTTAACTCCCATGATAAGACAAAGATTCCCCAAATCCCTTGACTGAACATACAGTGCTTTCAAAACCCACAACATCAGATGACAGCATTTGAAAGCCCCCTGCCAGGAAACCACAGACTTCGAACAGACCCACAGCATAGGCATGGTGAGGTGTTGCAAAGTATGCAGTTGCTCCATATAGCTATGTTCTAGCACCTAAGCAAACCATAAATTACTTGTCTTTACCAGGATATGTGAGAAGTATCCATTTTCTGTGGGTTCCAGGGACTGTATTAGCATTAAAAATTGAATCAGGAGTCTCAAGAAATAGTTTTTTTAAATGCTGCTTTTACTTTCAAAAGAGTGCATGGAAGTATATTAAATGAAAATCATAGCATGCAATCTATGTAATCATGTCACCTAATGCTTTCTTAAAGAGACAGTCAAAGCAAAGCACATACAGAACAAAATGAGCTTAGAGAGCTTGCAAGAACAACCAGGATATGTCTTGATGCTTACAAATGCTGTTCTGGAACAGCCAGGTAGTTAAGAACATAAGAAGAACTAACTGGATCAGGCCAGTGGCCATCCAGATGCCCATAGGAAGTCCATAGGAGGACTCTTGCCTCCTGCAGCTTCTGGCAACTGGTTTTCAGAAGTATACTGCCTCTGCCTATTGTGGCAGAGCACAGCCATCATGACTAGTAGCCATTGATAGCCTTATCTGTCAGGAAATTGTCTAATCTTCTTTAAAAGCCATCCAAGTTGGTGGTCATCACTGCCTCTTGTGGGAGTGAATTCCACAGTTTAACTATGTGCTGTATGAAGAAGCACTTTTTTTTGTCTGTCCCGAATCTTTCAACATGTCCATGAGTTCTAGTGTTATGAGAAAGGGAGAAAAACTTTTTTCTATCCACTTTTTCCATGCAGTGCATAATTTTATACACTTCTATCATGTCTCCTCTGACTTGCCTTTTCTCTAAACTAAAAAGCCCCAAATGTTGCAACCTTTCCTTTTCTGAACCTTTTCCAACTCTGCAATATCCTTTTTGAGGTGAGGTGACCAGAACTATACACAGTATTCCAAATGTGGTTGCACCATAGCTTTATACAGCGGCATTAGTTTTATTTTCAATAGTTTTATTTTCAGTACCTTTCCTAATGATTCCTAATATGGAATTTGCCTTTTTCACTGCTGCTGCACACTGGGTCAACATCTTCATCAAGCTATCCACCATGACCCCAAAGTCTTGTTCCTAGTCAGTCACCACCAGTTCAGATCCCATGAGTGTATATGTGAAATTAAGTTTTTTTGCTCCAATGTGCATAACTTTACACTTGTTTACATTGAATTTCATTTGCCATTTCACTGCCCATTCACTCAGTTTGGAGAGGTCGTTTTGGAGCTCTTTGCAATCCCTTTTTGTTTTAACAACCCTGAACAATTTAGTATTATTAGCAAACTTGGCTACCTCACTGCTCTAGATCATTTATGAACAAGTTAAAAAGTACAGGTTCCAATACCAATCCTTGGGGAACTCCACTTTTGACAGCCCTCCCATTGGGAGAACTGTCCGTTTATTCCTACTCTCTGCTTCCTGCCACTTAATTCCTAATCCACAAGAGGACCTCTCCTCTAATTCCATAATTGCTAAGCTTACTCAGGAGTCTTTGGTGAGGTACCTTGTTGAAAGCTTTTTGAAAGTCTAAGTACCCTATGTCCACTGGATCACCTACAGCTGCATGCTTGTTGACACTCTCAAAGAATTCTAATTGGTTAATGAGACAGGCCTTTCTCTTGCAGAAGCCATGCTGGCTCTGCTTCAACGAGGCTTATTCTTCTATATGCCTGATTTGTTTTTAATAATACTTTCTATCAGTTTTCCCAGGACAGACATTAAGCTAACTGACCTGAAATTTCTGGGATCCCCCCTGGATTCCTTTTTAAAGATTGGGATTACATTGGCCACTTTCCAGTCCTCAGGAATGGAGGCGGATCTGAGGGCGAAGTTACATATTTTTGTTAGAAGACCAGCAATTTCACATTGAATTCTTTGAGAACCTTCAGGTGGATGCCATCTGCACCCGACAATTTGACAATTTTTATTTTTTCTATTAAGCTTAGAACTTCATCTCTCATCATCACTATTTGCTTCAGTTCCTCAGACTTCCTTCCTGCAAATATTAGGTCAGGTTCAGGGATCTGCCCTGTATTCTCTACTGCAGAGACAGATGTAAAAAAATCATTTAGCTTCACAACAAACAACAACACGCTTCTCTGCAGTCTCCTTACCCTGCTTTAGCACACCTGTGACTCACTTGTCATCTAAGGGTCCAATCTCCTCCCTAGATGGTCTCCTGCTTTGAATATATTTAAATATTTTGTTGCTGTTTTTTATGTTCTTAGCAATGTGCCCCTCAAATTCTTTTTAGCATACCTTATTGTCTTCTTGCATTTCTTTTGCCAGAGTTTTGTATTTTTTTTAATTTTCCTCATTCGGACAAGACTTCCATTTTTTAAAGGAAGTCTTCTTGCCTCTAATAGCTTCTGTGACTCTGCTTGCTAACCATACTGGCATTCTTTTGACCCTGGTGCTACCTTTCCTGTTCTGCAGTATACCCTCCAGTTGAGTTTCTATTGTTGCATTTTTAAACAACTCCCAAGCATTTTGGACAGATGTGACTCTCTATGACAGAACTTCCATGCTACTTAATATTCTATATTTATAATATAGTGGTTTGTAAGTGAAACCTTACACAAAGCTTCTAGCTGCTCTCAATTATATCTGAAAACCTCAATCTTGATTTGGGAATTTTGATTCCAACTTTTCAGTATCTTTTTTGCGTTAATCTTCACAGCAAGATTTTGTCAGATGTTTTACCTGAGCATATGTGGACAAAAGTGCAATTGTGTTTACCCCTTAAAAGTGACAGTCCAACAAGTCAGACAAAAGACAGTGAAAGAGTAAGCAGCATGAAGGCAGCTACTGGGATAATGTCCTTGGCAATGCCACCATTACTTTTTCCTCAAAATTTTAATGTCAGAGACTTAAGAGGGCCCAGTGAAATCTCAACAAGATATTTTCTTCTCTGAGTTATATCCACGGTTTTACATGCATCTCATAATTTAAAGAGTTACTTAGCAATGGCCATAGGCAATATCAAATTAGGGTAGGAAGGGTTCCGAAGAACTGACACACAAGAGATATTAAGTAAGAGGAAGCGCACTTCCCTGTGGTCTATTCTCGGTCTCTAAATGCTAGTTAATTATTATATCTGCATCAAACCCTAGAAATGTAATTTGCCACCTATAATTCTTAGTAGAATTAGCCCTAAAGGAGGAACAATGGAAAATCAAGATAGCACTGAGATAGCATCTATAGGGTAAACTCCTATTCCAGCTAGAATCCCAATCAAGCATTGTTTGTTTGTTTGATTGATTTATATCCTGCCCTTCCTCCCAATAGGAGTCCAGGGCAGCAAACAAAGCACTAAAAACACTCTCAAACATCATAAAAACAGACTTTAAAATATATTACAACACATCCTTAAAAATATGTTAAAACAAAACATCTTTAAAAACATTTTTTTAAAAAGCTTTAATTTTTTTAAAAAAAACCTTTAAAAACATATTAAAAAGCAATTCCAACAGAGATGCAGACTAGGATAAGGTCTTTACTTAAAAAACTTGTTGAAAGAGGAAGGTCTTCAGTAGGGGCTGAAAAGATAACAGAAATGGCGCCTAATATTTAAGGGGAGGGAATTCCAAAGGGTAGGTGCCACTACACTAAAGGTCCACTTTTTATGTTGTATGGAATGGTCCTCCTGATCAGATGGTATCTTCAGGAAACCCTCATCTGTAGAGCACAGTGATCGACTGGGTATATAAGGAGTAAGATGGCCTTTCAGGTATCCTGTCCCAAGCTGTATAGGGCTTTGTACACAAAAACCAGCACCTTGAATTTAGCACGGTAGCTAATAGGTAGCCTATTGCACATTGTTGCATTCTTACTCTCTCTCACGCACAGAGTTCATAAAAAGAATAATAGGGCAGCTATCCAAGGTGCTAAGCTCCCTTGAAAATTCCTGTATAACCGTTCTAGGAAATTAATTGTAGTTTTTATATGCATCCTAAAGGTAGTGGAAAGATACAGTTTGGTGAGCTCTTATCCAGCCCCTGGATACTAAAGAAAAATAGGAGTTTTGCAATAGTTCCTGCAATTTATTATTAAAAGGAGTATTTTAGTGTTTTAGAAAACCACTACTGTACAGAAATTCATTGAATAATATCTCTAGCTGTTCCAACACCAGCTAATAATGAGAACATAAAGATTCTCCAGATCTTCAGAAGATTAAAAATAGAAACATATTTTCCTGATTCCATCCTGATCTTAGAATATTAATTACCATCTTCTTGCTTCTGAAGGTGGCTGGATCATCTTCACTGACAGTAATTTTTTGGACATTGATTGCTGTTTATTATTTTAATTGCTGTTACTGATTTTATGGTGCTTTTTTGTAGCATATTGTTTTTATCTGTTGTCAGCCATTTTAAGAGTCCTATGGCCTGGGAATGCAGGATATAAATGTGGAAAATAAGTGTGAAAAATAAGCAAACATTGTTACCTGCAGCATTCAGCAACACTGAGTATGTGTGTGTGTTTTAAACAAGTTTAACTACGGTATTCCAGGAGATACATTTCTAGCTCAAAAACTGAATCTTTGTGTGATTTGCTTGTTTCTCCATAGCTATATTTCCTTGTAGACAATATAAGAAAATGTAAGAAAAACTTAGTACAAAAATGTAAAATGAGAGTATAGAACCACTGAAACCACAAAACCTGTGTGCTGCTATGCAGATTCTGATTTCTCAGTATTCCATATGTCTTTCTGTTGGCACAAACCTGTGTTTGGCTGTTGGCTAGGATGGAGCTTAAGATTTACTGTCCTGGTGCAAGAACTCAACTGTATACCATTTATGCCAGAATAGGCGTTATCCCCAGCTCCAGTGCAACAAAACCCCTGTCTTGCTGGTCAGGTGCTTCATCTTTTCCTTCTGTTGTACTGTTTCAAGTGCCATGCAAATGTGTAAAATACCAAAGGGGTAATCTTCTGTTGTAGCCTGCAGCATAAGATCCATTTGTATGACCTGTTGACACAGCTATTGGTCCATTTAATAATAACGATAATGATGGTAATAATAAAGAAGCAGTGACCTGGCAAGTGAAGCAGAAGTCTGTGCTACTTGTATTAGCTGTGGTGATCCCATGTTTTGTGCAAAAAGACACTTAAATTCCTTTCAACTAAATCAACCAAATAATTTCCTGTTGCATGAGGTGGCTCCAAAGCAATATGGAGCCAGCAATTTAGCAATGTATCAATGTGACTCCCATTGTTTGAAATGAGCTTGTTTAAAAAAGGAAAGAATATTTTGGTTGATTTAGCAGAAAGTAATTCGAGTGTTTAATAGGGCTGAATGTCTTTTTGTGCAAAACATGGGATCACCACAGCTAATACAAGCAGCATAGACTTCTGCTTCATTTGCCAGGTTGCTGCTTCGTTACTATGATCACTTTATATAGAATATATTTGTTCTTGCGTTTTGGCAAATCATTTTGTGAAAATACAATAAAATACGAAATATTAATACTTTTTTTCTGGATTTTTAGGACAGGATTTATTGTTTGAAGATGAAATTGCAGCATTACAGCCACATGTGGACAAACTTACTACTTTAGGAGTCAACAAAATCATTGCACTCGGTCACTCTGGTTTTACTGTGGACAAAAGCATTGCTCAAAAAGTGAAAGGTGTGGATGTTGTAGTTGGGGGACATACAAACACCTTTCTTTATACAGGTATGCCATTTCTTCAACAAAAGAAGGGATTCTAATTGGTTACTAACTTAATTATGTTAGTTAAGTTTAACAGTTATAACACTGTGCTGAATATTTAATACTTCATGCCTTTGTCCAGCTAAAGAGATCAGCATGAATGTGTAGGCTTCTATGCATATGTCATTTGCTGCATCTGGAACCATAAGAGTAAACTGGATGTGCAGTGTTTGCCATCTGTCTATAGGGCATTGCTACCAACAAGGGCCAAGCTAGATGCTCTGGCACAACCAGGCATGTTTGGAAAAAAATGTCAGTGAAGAAGACCTTGGAAAGTAGTATAAGACTGAACTTACGGTAATAACTAGTGTGGCCTAAGGCTTTTGTCTGATTTAAGCTGCAATCCTCCACCAGCCTTTCCCAACCTGGTGGCTTTCAGATGTTGTTGGACTCCAACTCTCATCAGCTCTAGCCAGCATGCCCAATGGTCACGGAAGGATTTGTAGATTAGCAACATATGGAGGGCACCAGGTTGGGGAAACCTGCTATACACAATGGGAGTAAGGCTCATTGAACTGAGCAGGTCTTACTTCTGAGTGAACATGTATAAGACTGCATTGTAGTATTTCGTCGTCAGGTTAAGACATTTTTATTCCGTCAAGCATTTCATTTGTGATACATAGGTTGACTTTTAATTTTTGATTTGTGCTTGGTATTAATTGTGTTTTTTAATTAATTATGTTTTATTATGTTAATTTTTCTAACTTTTATATGTGATTGTTTCTTCTTTTCTTGTTTGCCGCTCTGAGTTCTTCGGAAATAGAGCGGGATATAAATATATTAAATAAATAAATAAATAAATAGTTATTTGAGCTGTATAAAAGATCATGGGAATATCAGTAACACTTCTTGTAAATTCAGCAAAACACTTTTTAAAGATTTTTGAGTGTTTTCTATTTTTAACATTGTGAATTTGCTTTGGTCACACAGTTCATTCATTCGTCAGAGCTTCTTTTTCTCCTCAGGAAGTGGTTGGCTTTTGGTTTGCTGTTATGCACTAAGGATTCTGGGCCTTTTTCCAGTGGCCTACACAGATGTACACAAATGAATCATGTCTCTGTCCTCCTGTTTTTTCTTGTGTGCATGTGTATTTTCCTGCCTGCGTTCCAGAATAAATATGAACACTTACTCTACTGGCTTATACCTTCTTCCACAGTTTGTTTGGTCATTTATGCTCATATTAGATACTGGTTCAGGGTAACCCACCTGTATGTAAAATGTTACTCTGAAAGAGTGGTTTGTTTTAAAAAGCCCTCAGAAATAGTGAAGGGTTAACTTCCCTCAGCAATGTTCACAACTGGCTCAGTAATTACAAGCTTTTTTTGGAAAGTATTTGGAAAAAAGTGGTCTTTTCCCCAATGTTCTCTCCTAACCTTATTATAATGTTGGTCCATACATGCAGAAGGTGTTGTGCACAAATACCTTAACTTTTAAAAAATATACCAACAAAGCATCTGGCTTCCAGAACCTCTGGATGCTTACAGAGCATGTGCAGAGTATTATTTTATATTCTGATCTGGAATGCAGCTTTCCCCCATATTAGCCACATTATGGCATTTCTTTGCTAGTGAGTGAGTCTTCAGCTTTGCATAATGCTTTTCCAGCTTGTTCTCTAAATCACTAATGGTAGTCAATTCATGCATGGTTTGTGGAGCCCAATGATTCACCCTTTGAACATATATGATTTATAGGGAGAATTTGGTTGTACAAGACAAAATTGGTGGAACAGAGTCTTTGGTTTGGGATTTCCTTTCACTCTGAAGCAGTCTGGAATCTCTTCCTAGTGGTTTTTTTTTAATTGCTAAACTGAGCAAGAATCTCATCCCAATGACTTCTCTTTTGTCTAAAAGCAAGCAAGCAAGCAAGCAAAAAAAAAAAAAGGCTCTGCCCATCTGTGGTCCTTTTCTCACTCATAGCAGGGCCCATGCTGGACCCTTGATTCTCTGCCCTTAACAGGGCTGAATCCATATTAATTTATCCTGCTACTTTAATGTTTTAATGTGCATGTGTATTCTTTAATGTGTATGTGTATTCAATAACCACAGGTGCTTTTACTCCTACTCCTCTGCATTCTCCACCATATAATATTTTGTGCATAAAGCCCAACCTCAAAAACTAGTAAGACTCTTGGGGGACAGGGAGGTAAGGACATCACATTTAATGAATAGAGTTCAGAAAATCTCATGCACATTCACACAGCCTTGCCCTCTCTCCCTCTGCAGATGTATAGTTACCAGGGATAGGTGTTCTAACTGCTAGGTAGCCAGTTTAGAAGTTCAGTGTGATGAAGAAGAGGAAGGAGCAGGGCATTGTCATCAGAAGAGTTTTGCTGCTCCAGGTAGATGCAGACTCCCCTCACACACTTGGCTAGCACAGTAATTCCCAAACATTTCCCCCCATGGATCACTTGAAAATTGCTGAGGGTGTTGGCAGACCACTTAATGATTTTTTTCTCCCTGTTGTAGCGATTGTGATGTGCTAGATGCTGTATGAGTTTTGATTATATTATATTGATTCTCTTATTTCTTAGATATTGTATTACAGTTTGAATTCCACATAATGTAAATTGTAATACAATAAATAAAAACGCAACAAAACAGTTAAAAATCAACATGAAGATTTAGTGCAACAGATGTGCTCTTAAGAACATAAGAACATAAGAAGAGCCTGCTGGATCAGGCCAGTGGCCCATCTAGTCCAGCATCCTGTTCTCACAGTGGCCAACCAGGTGCCTGGGGGAAGCCCGCAAGCAGGACCCGAGTGCAAGGACACTCTCCCCTCCTGAGGCTTCTGGCAACTGGTTTTCAGAAGCATGCTGCCTCTGACTAGGGTGGCACAGCACAGCCATCACGGTTAGTAGCCATTGATAGCCCTGTCCTCCATGAATTTGTCTAATCTTCTTTTAAAGCCATCCAAGATGGTGGCCATTACTGCATCTTGTGGGAGCAAATTCCATAGTTTAACTATGCGGTGAGTAAAGAAGTACTTCCTTTTGTCTGTCCTGAATCTTCCAACATTCAGCTTCTTTGAATGTCCACGAGTTCTAGTATTATGAGAGAGGGAGAAGAACTTTTCTCTATCCACTTTCTCAATGCCATGCATAATTTTATACACTTCTATCATGTCTCCTCTGACCCGCCTTTTCTCTAAACTAAAAAGCCCCAAATGCTGCAACCTTTCCTCGTAAGGGAGTCGCTCCATCCCCTTGATCATTCTGGTTGCCCTCTTCTGAACCTTTTCCAACTCTATAATATCCTTTTTGAGATGAGACGACCAGCACTGTACAAAGTATTCCAAATGCGGCCGCACCATAGATTTATACAACGGCATTATGATATTGGCTGTTTTATTTTCAATACCTTTCCTAATTATCACTAGCATGGAATTTGCCTTTTTCACAGCTGCCGCACACTGGGTCGACATTTTCATCGTGCTGTCCACTACAACCCCAAGGTCTCTCTCCTGGTCAGTCACCACCAGTTCAGACCCCATGAGCGTATATGTGAAATTCAGATTTTTTAATCCAATATGCATAATTTTACACTTGTTTATATTGAATTGCATTTTTTTTAATTATTTTATTTGTTAAATTTCTATACCGCCCGACTAGCATAGCTCTCTGGGCGGTGTACAACAGAAAAAATATAAATATATGCAATAAAATCCTATAATTCAGTGCGAGGAACACGTAAGTAAAAATCCACAGATCTAAAATCAATTAAAACATACTTAAGAAACTAAAATGCCTGAGAAAAGAGGAAGGTTTTAACTTGGCACCGAAAAGATAACAACATTGGTGCCAAGCGCACCTCATCGGGAAGACTATTCCACAGTTCGGGGGCCACCACTGAGAAGGCCCTAGTTCTTGTTACCATCCTCCGAGCTTCCCTATGAGTCGGAACTCGGAGGAGGGCCTTCGATGTTGATCGTAGTGTACGAGCAGGTTCATATCGGGAGAGGCGTTCCAGCAGGTATTGTGGTCCTGCACCGTATAAGGCTTTATAGGTTAAAACCAGCACTTTAAATTTGGCCTGGAAACATATTGGTAGCCAGTGCAGGCAGGCCAGAACAGGTGTTATATGTTCAGACCGCCTGGTCCTCGTAATCAGTCTGGCCGCCGCATTCTGCACAAGCTGTAGCTTCCGAACCGTCTTTAAAGGCAGCCTTACGTAGAGCGCATTACAGTAATCCAGTCGAGAGGTTACCAGAGCATGGACAACTGAGGTGAGGTCCTCCTTGTCCAGATATGGACGTAGCTGGGCTACCAATCGAAGTTGGTAGAATGCATTCCGTGCCACTGAGGCTACTTGAGCCTCGAGTGACAGGGAAGGATCTAAAAATACTCCCAAACTATGAACCCGCTCCTTCAGGGGGAGTGTAACCCCGTCCAGAACAGGGTGAATATCCACCATCTGATCAGAGAAACAGCATCTCAGTCTTGTCTGGATTGAGCCTCAGTTTATTAGCTCTCATCCAGTCCATTATCGCAGCCAGACAATGGTTCAGGACATTGACAGCCTCACCTGAAGAGGATGAAAAGGAGAAGTAGAGCTGCGTGTCATCAGCGTACTGATGGCAGCGTACTCCAAAACTCCTGATGACTGCACCCAGCGGCTTCATGTAGATGTTAAAAAGCATGGGAGACAAAAACCGACCCCTGCGGGACTCCACATTGGAGAGCCCACGGTGTCGAGCAATGTTCCCCAAGCACTACCTTCTGGAGACGACCCGCCAAGTAGAAGCGGAACCACTGCCAAGCTGTGCCCCCAACTCCCAACTCCACAAGCCTCTCCAGAAGGATACCATGGTCAATGGTATCAAAAGCCGCTGAGAGATCAAGGAGAATCAACAGAGTAACACTCCCTCCGTCCCTCTCCCGACATAGGTCATCGTACAGGGCGACCAAGGCTGTCTCAGTACCGAAACCGGGCCTAAAACCGGATTGAAATGGATCTAGATAATCGGTTTCATCCAATAGCACCTGGAGCTGGCAAGCAACCACTCGTTCCAAGATCTTGCCCAGGAATGGAACATTCGCGACTGGTCTATAATTATTAAGATTTTCGGGATCCAAGGAGGATTTTTTCAGGAGTGGTCTCACTACCGCCTCTTTCAGACGGCCAGGGACCACTCTCTCTCGTAAAGAGGCATTTATCACTTCCCTGGCCCAGTCAGTTGTTCCATCCCTGCTAGTTTTTATAAGCCAAGAGGGGCAAGGATCTAGAACAGAAGTGGTTGCATGGACCTGTCCAAGCACCTTGTCCATGTCCTCGAGCTGAACCAACTGAAACTCATCCAATAAAACATGACAGGACTGTGCTCCGGACACCTCATTCGGATCAACTGTTATAACTGGGAGTCTAAGTCCCGGCGGATGCATAGGATCTTATTCTGGAAGTGCCCAGCAAACTCATTACAGTGGGCTACTGATGATACTATCGAGTCCTTAGGGCCTGAATGAAGTAGCCCTTGGACAACTCTAAAGAGCTCCACTGGTCGGCAAAGAGATGACTTAATAGTGGCAGCAAAATATTGTTTTTTCGCCACCCTCACCGGTCCTAAGTACAACTTAGTAGAGGCACTTACCAGTGCATAATTGCATCCGTCGGGAGTTCGCCTCCACCTCCGCTCAAGCCGCCTCCTATCTTGCTTCATCGCTCTCAGCTCTGGGGTGTACCATGGAGCTATATGAGCTCTGCACAGGAGAGGGCGCACAGGAGCAATCGTGTCAACAGCCCGGGTCATCTCCGCATCCCACAGTTCAACCAGGGCATCGACAGGAGCGCCAGTCTTATCAGCCGGAAAATCCCCCAGAGCCCTTTGAAAACCTTCCAGATTCATTAGTCTCCAGGGGCGGACCAATTTAATAGGTCCCCCACCCTTGCAGAAGGGAAAAGCCGCTGTAAGTCTGAACTTCAACAAGCGGTGATCTGTCCATGACAAAGGGAGAGATGTAAAACTCCCCACATCCAGATCACCATCTCCATGTCCAGTAGCAAAAATAAGATCTAGAGTATGCCCCGACAAGTGTGTTGGGCCACTAACATATTGGGACAGCCCCATGGTTGTCATGGAGGCCATGAAGTCCTGAGCCGCCCCAGACAAACTAGCCTCGGCATGGATGTTGACATCCCCCAGTACTAATAGTCTGGGGGATCTCAGCAATACCTCCGAGACCACTTCCGTCAGCTCAGTTAGGGAAGCTGTTGGGCAGCAGGGTGGGCGGTACACCAACAAGATTCCCAATCTGTCCCTTTGACCCAATACAAGGTGCAAACACTCCAGGCCAGTAGCTACATGAACTTGGTGCTTGATGAGAGGGATGGAACTCCTATAGACCACAGCAACCCCACCTCCCCGACCCTCGGATCTACCATGGTGCTGAACCAGGTACCCAGGTGGGCAGAGCTGGGAGAGACTAGCTCCTCCCTGCTCACCCACCCAGGTCTCGGTTATGCATGCCAGATCGGCTGCCTCATCCACAATCAAATCATGGACGAGGGAGATTTTATTATGTACCGATCTGGCATTTAAGAGCAGCAACTGGAGATCCGAGAGTTGGCTGAGAGGACAACCAACAACCCTGCAGATGTGAGAAGGACTGGAACAAGGAACAGCCACTACTTGTCTGGGCCGCATTCCCCTTACCTGGCATGTCCTTGACACAGCGCCATACCTCCCTCTGCCCGTCACTACACTAATTGGGGCCCCGACAAGTCCTCCCGTATGGTGGAAAAACCTCTTTCCCAGGCACATAATAAAAATTTTAGATATACAAACTCACGTATTCACTCGCAGGAAACACAATCACAGATACACACCCACACATTCCTTCACAACCAAACACACAAAACACAGTCCCACACTTTATACAAGCAGGCACTGACGTCGGATGATGTTAAAGATGTTGGGAATGCATCGATATCCTCTTTGGAGCAGGCAGCGTTGTCATCAGCAGGAATCAAGCTCTTATTAAAGATAGTCCAATTTCTGCTCCCATCCACCACATAGAGCAGAGGAGCCGTAGATAGCAAGTAGCGAGCCACCGCAGACTCATCCGCCGCCTCATCCACAAGCCCCAGACTGGACCGAAGCAACACACCAGGCATCAAGTCCAAGCCGCAACGCCAAGCCCCAGAAATCCACGCAAGGGCGGCACCAAGCGGCCCAGCACAACGCCAACAGTCAACAGAAACAAGGCGCCTAGACTTCCGGGAAGGGTGACTTCGCTTGTGCCTGCTTTTGAGACGGGCTCACGCCTCAAAAGAAGCTTATTCAGATATAAATCAGTCAGAACATTTTTTTTTGACTGATGAAATTTCTCCCGGGCAGGGAGAAACGTAGAGATCAACCTCAAAAGCCTGTTTTTGTTGGGAGGACTGGATTTCATTAATTTATGAGAAAAGGTCCAGCCAGCAATGCCGGACGGACTTCCGAACAAGCTCTATCTGATTAATGCGATACGTTTATCTTTTCTTCAAAGAGAAAACGGACTAACAGGCAAGCACCCTTCTTTCTATTATTTTTTTTACTTGGTTTAAATTGTTGCAGCAAAAAGAGATTTGTCAAATGAATCAGCTTTAAAGAACTTCTGGGTGAGCTATAACTCTTCTCTGTTATTCACGAAATTAACAGCTTATCTCTGCTTCTATTGCAAAAAGCTGTCCTGGAAGTGCATTCTAAAGATATAAACAGAAGAGGGATTTCTATTCCGAGGAACATTATATTGTCTGGGACTATTCTCTTTTTGGTCTATTTTATTTTGACGAATCTGCTTCTTCACGACGCCACTAACTGTTTTGATGCTGGGAACTAAATTTGTTTTGTATTCTTGAACATAGAGAGATAAGGCAGGCTGCTCTGTTTATACTGTGATGTCATCAAGCCTGGAATATTAACCCAATTGTTGCTGAAATAAGAAGTGGTTCTTCTTTATTTTTGTTTTGTTTTGTTTTCGTGGTTTTAAAAATGGCAATCAAGAAAGTGGCTGAGAATCTGGAAGTAATTATGTTTCAGAAAATAATGGATGAGATTGAGATAACGAAACAAACCCTGCGACAGGGCAGTAAGGAGCTGAAAATTGAACTGAGCAAAATGACGCAGGAGCTTAAAGAAATAGGGGATCCTGTGAGAGAGGAGAATGAGATCAGAGATGAGAAAAGAAAAAATAAAGGGAAGATACAAGCCCTGGAGATTGGAACAAATGTGGAATTGGAAAAAGATCTGGAGTTTATGGATATTAGAAATAAAATCTACTGTTTGGAATTTAACGTTATCTCTGAAGAAATTAATGAAGATATTAGAGATAAAGTTATCAATGGCTTGGATAATCTTCTGGACTGGAATGACGTGATGGAGCTTGATATAGAGAAAATCTATGGAATTAACTGCAGCCATGTGACAATGGAAAAACTCTCAAGAGATGAGCCAGTGCATTTTGTAAAAAAGAAGAACACAGATATGACTTTACAACAATATTTCAGCAACTTAATGTTGAATTGATGGCAAGAAAATATTTGGGATAGAGGAAATTCCCATCAGACTCTTATTATATGACTATGGCTATGACAGCAAGATTATTATGGAATACTGATAATGGAAGATTGGACACTGAAATTACTGGACTTAACAGGACTATTGAAGATGGAAGATGGAATTAATATGGATAATGGAATAATGGCTATTGAAATTATTGGACCTAACAGATTTTGATGAGATGGATTAATCGATATGTTTATTTGGACTATGGTTATGACAATAAGATTATTATTATTATTAACGAGATGGATTAATCAACATGTTTATTTGGAGAAAAATTGATAGATATATTTCTTAAAGAATTGAAACCTCTCTTTGACTTTTTGTGGAAAGAATAAAGTAATGTTTATGAGATTTGATGATTAATTAAGATAACTACTGGAGGAAAGTGATTTTATAATATAATTTAAGAGACAGGATTGTTATATATTGTAGACCTACAACTGATTTGATCTGCGACAAATGGGAAGTCAACATTTTATTTTTTTGTTTAATCATTTTTGTTTTGTTTTGTTTTTTGTCTTTAAATGTTTTATGATTTTGTTTTGTATGTTTTATGAAAATTTGAATAAAAATTATTGTAAAAAAAAAAAAAGAAACAAGGCGCCTATGCCCCCAGAACAGCAACTCGTCCACTGAAACCAGCATCTCCTCAAGCCGAAACGAACAAGCTGGGGGGGGGGATGACACCTCACCACCCCCCGAGCAGCGTACCCGACCAAGCGGCAAGGACAGGACCAGCGAGCCACCGAGCAGAAACTCCCAAACAAAAGCTCACGCCACAGACGAGCCAGCCTCTCCCAACCGGCACCAAGATCACAAACAAAGCACCGCAGCCGCCAAGGAAACGCCGAGGAAGCACCGAGATGTTGTAAAATAGCTGCAGTATTGCCATGTATGTTTCAATCAGCTTCTGTCAGTTTCGTTCAGTTCCGTTCAGTTCTTTCTTTCTTTCTAATTAACGGCGTGCCATTTTTCTGCCCATTCACTCAGTTTGGAGAGGTCTTTTTGGAGCTCTTCACAATCCCTTTTTGTTTTAACAACCCTGAACAATTTAGTGTTGTCAGCAAACTTGGCCACTTCACTGCTCACTCCTAATTCTAGGTCATTAATGAACAAGTTGAAAAGTACAGGTCCCAATACTGATCCTTGAGGGACTCCACTTTCTACAGCCCTCCATTGGGAGAACTGTCCGTTTATTCCTACTCTCTGCTTTCTGCTTCTTAACCAATTCCTTATCCACAAGAGGACCTCTCCTCTTATTCCATGACTGCTAAGCTTCCTCAGAAGTCTTTGGTGAGGTACCTTGTCAAACGCTTTTTGAAAGTCTAAGTACACTATGTCCACTGGATCACCTCTATCTATATGCTTGTTGACACTCTCAAAGAATTCTAATAGGTTACCGAGACAGGACTTTCCCTTGCAGAAGCCATGCTGGCTCTGCTTCAGCAAGGCTTGTTCTTCTATGTGCTTAGTTAATCTAGCTTTAATAATACTTTCTACCAGTTTTCCAGGGACAGAAGTTAAGCTAACTGGCCTTTAATTTCCGGGATCCCCTCTGGATCCCTTTTTGAAGATTGGCGTTACATTTGCCACTTTCCAGTCCTCAGGCACGGAGGAGGACCCGAGGGACAAGTTACATATTTTAGTTAGCAGATCAGCAATTTCACATTTGAGTTCTTTGAGAACTCTCGGGTGGATGCCATCCGGGCATGGTGATTTGTCAGTTTTTATATTGTCCATTAAGCTTAGAACTTCCTCTCTCGTTACCACTATTTGTCTCAGTTCCTCAGAATCCCTTCTTGCAAATGTTAGTTCAGATTCAGGGATCTGCCCTATATCTTCCACTATCTTTCTGTCTTCAACAGCAAAATCTACAGGCACAACATGGATCACCTGGATGAAGCTCACGGACTACTGCTGGTCCACGGAGCAGTTTGGGAACCCCTGATCTAGCAAAACATTCTGTCTTCAGCCCAGGATCTCATACACTTTCCCCACAGCTATCAGTGTTTCTCAGATCTCATTTGCTCAAGCCATCCTCTTTTACGTTCTTTGTTATCTTCACCACAGTCAGCAAATGGTCAGAGAGACATTAGTCCTGTAACACAAGTGATTGGGTATATACTGATCTTGTGGTGTTCTTTTGGTTTGTGGTCACACTTATTTCCGGGGCCTGGCTGGGTGCTGTTCTTAGGAAATGAGAGAGCGAGTAAGAGGAAAGGGGACATCTCAGCTCTGAAGTGTGTCTTTTTTGTTTTGCATACCAAGCTTTCTGATGAAGCTGACATTGCCTGTTGCCTCTTATAAAGGAAGAAGTTACAGGAGCTCACTAATACATTACCTTACTTGACATAGAATGGACATGCATGAGTGCCTACATCGTAAAAACATATCTAACTTATTAGAAAGTGTATCAAGTCTCACCTCTACATTAATTTCCCAGTTTGGAATGTGCAGCTTTACGATTGTGATTATACTATTATACTTTGCTGACAAACTTCTGAATGTTAATATATTCTGAATATTAAGCAGCATATAAATACCTGAAATAACATTTAATGATGTTCAGACTTCCATTCATCTTTTGTCACAACTGGTCCTTGGCTAAGCAATAAAGATTTGAAATTTGCAGGTACAACTATTTAGACTTTGTAGGCTCTTTGGCTTATTTAAATATTCCCATATTTGTTGTTGTTGAAAGGCATACCGTAGTTGAGTAACCCCAGCAGCTACATGTTCAGTTTCCTGGCACTATTAACAAATGTATTTGGGAGCTGTCCAGAAGTCTAGTTCTGAGATGTCAGTAGCAATGTCAGTGCCAGTATTGACAAATAATCATTCATGGCAGTGAGAGGCTGGTTGGCTGCAGAATATAAAATCTAGCGGCAATTTTTTTCAGTACACCCACAAGTGTTCTGCTAACTTTAACTTTAACTAATTTTCAGTTGGAAATAATATTTATTGTCTTAATCCCTGATGTCATTCTGCAGTGAAACCTGCTGTCTTTAGCACACAAAAAAAAGGGGCAGGGAGAGAAAAAATAATTTCTTGTGCAGTGTGTGTTTAGTGACTCAGAACCTAACCTCAATCAAACAGCGCACACGAGGTAATGAAAAATTCCCTTCCCATTTTGGGATTTTCATCTCACATTTCAGTGTTTGCCTATATCAAAAGAATAACATTGTTTTCTCTGAGCTCTGTTTTTCCAAGACCAGGATCCAAAGGGCATAATGTAGATGTCCTGTACATGCATGACTAAGGCATTTCCAGACCCCTATTCTTGCTGCAGCCGCCTTTGTCCCTGAGGATTAGGAGGCTCTCTGGAGTGGAATGTGACATGTTACAGGAAAATTAATCAGTCAATTAATTAATTTTAAAAGGGTGTTTTATTTTTTCCATCCCACCTTTATACCCAAAGTTTCCAAGCTGACTAACAACAATTAAGGGGGGGAAATCAGCAAAAAGTTAAAGGTATTTTTTGAAAACGCACAACATGATTGCTAATCATGTAATTACTATCAGGTGTACTTAAGGCCTGAATCACTAACACTTTGGGAAGCTGGACCAAATTACAAAGAAACATAAGTATAGCAGTTATATTAGGCAATGGCTTTTTTGTTTTAAAATTGAAAAGCCAGTTTGGAAGAGAGTAGTATTGTAGTGCTTCATTTGTATACAGTTAATCCTGAAGAGCAGAGTGGTAGCTTTTCACTGCTCTCATCAGCTACTGAGAAAGGGGAATTGCCTGATTTCCCATTCTTGTCCTTCCCAGTAGGAGACAAGCATGGATGTGAAGCCTGTCACAGCACCCATGAATGCTGACATGGGACAGAAGGGAGAAGGGAATATTCTG
The DNA here is from genome assembly GCF_030035675.1 of Rhineura floridana. Lineage (NCBI taxonomy): Eukaryota > Metazoa > Chordata > Lepidosauria > Squamata > Rhineuridae > Rhineura > Rhineura floridana. The sequence goes on from NC_084483.1 coordinate 68,116,268, forward strand.
ACTCAGCCTGCTAGCTGATTGGCACTGTGACAACTTGCCCAGATGCTGTATACAAGGTCCTTCCTCTTACCTTGCACACCTGTTACATCTGATGTCAGATACAACCAGTTTCTTTCTGCACCATGCATATCACTTTCAGTTGATGTCTATTCAGTATTCTGGATTTACTTCAAAGCTAAGAAGAGAGGAAAGGTCATTCATTTTCTGGTCACTTTTACAGGCAGCCCACCTTCAAATGATTTACCAGCTGGTGATTATCCATTTATGGTGAAGTCAGATGATGGGCGTGAAGTTCCTGTTGTTCAAGCTTACGCTTTTGGAAAATACCTTGGCTATCTGAATGTTACATTTGATGATAGAGGAAATGTAATTAGAGCATCTGGAAACCCTATCCTACTAAATAGCAGTATTCCTGAAGGTATGGAAAAGATATTTGAAATTTGTTGTCTGTGGACCACCTGACTGTAATGTTAATACCTAATTTAAATACTCATTAAAGTACAATATCATGTGTGACATTTTTATTCCTCCCCCTTTTACTCTGGGTTGAAATATAGTGGAGGCTCCTGCTAGAGGAAGGACAAGTGATTTTTGCCGATTCTCATTTTCTCTGTAGCCAACCCCCCCATGCCATGCTATTCCAGGGGGTCTCCCAATCCCTCCAGAGCAGCTTTTCAGGGGACTGCAGGCAGAAGGACGAATGAGTGAAAACCACCTCCCTCCAGCAGAAGCATCTTGCAAGTGGAGTTCCAGTCACAAAAATTCTGGATTTATCCTTCTTTCCTTTGCCAAAATAAATTGTGACATGGCTATAAACACATAATTGCCCCCACACCCAAGAAGACTCGTGACACAAGTTGGAATAATGTTATATTTATAAATATAACATTCTACATCAAATGCAGATAAGCCAATTCATCAGATTAAATTGCTTCGGGCAGGTGAGGCCACCTATATATGTGGGAATACTCCCACGCCTTCTAAAGGCAAATAAATCTCTTCAGACCTTAACTCCATAGTCAAGGACGTGGGGGAAAACCTCCCTCCTTGCTGCTGAAGTCAGCTGTGGTTCCAACCTCCGCACCATGGCCCCGCCGTACAGGCGTTCACCATGATGCGCAAGCAGGTCCCACAAGGACACTCCTCAGTTCGCCACCAGGCATTAAGCTTTGATGGTTCCCTGGGGAGTGCCCCTTACCTTACCGCCTCAAAATAACCCAATATACCTCACCTGCCCGAATTCCATGCCAGCCAAGCTAAAACACCACAACCCATCCCAACAAGCCAATTGAATTAAACCCAAGCAGTATGGAGTAGGCAAAACCAAACGGATTCTGAAATCAGGATCCCCCCCAAAAAAATTCCTACTCAGCCCCATTATGGCGACTAGCAGAGCCCATACTGACGAGGGTGGGAGGGAGGGTGCCGCGAGGCAAAAAAGCCAAACGCTAAGGGAAGGAGCAGCTTTAAATACACCGCTCGATCCCAGCCCTGATTGGCCCCTTGATCTCACGTGGCACACTTTAGAAGCTTCGAGATCGTTCCCAAGCCTTCTCTTACATTTCGGGTGGAGGCAAAAACGCCCCTTAACAGGAACGACATTGTGCTTATAATTGTTCTCAAATTAAAAAATATTTTTATATAATTTATCTGTATTTAAAGTATTTAATTTCACTGGGTGGTATTCTAGTTGTACTCAGAGTAGACCCACTAAAGTTAATAGACATAACATAGATTCATTAACTTCAATGGGTCTACTCTAAGTAGGACTTAGATGAATACAACACACACACCCTCACTTTTTACAGAAACAGTGTATTTCCAAATATGAGACAGATTCTATAGAGTTACTCTGGGTGCATTCAGAGGCTTGAGCACAATCAGTGAGACAACTGGCTTTTCGCTTTGAACCCCAACTATTGCAAGCTGGAAAACTCAGTGTTCCGTTGGCATTAGTGGGATTGTTCTGGAGCATGAGTTAAAAGCAAAGAAAACTGACCCTACTGTAATGCTGTGCGAAGGATAAATAAATTTGCCATTCTCATCATTTACCAGCCAACAATAGTCTTTCCCATATCATACTTTGGTTTTAGATCAAGTTGTGAAAGCCGAAGTTGACCAGCTGAAGATTCAGCTACAAAATTTTTCTTCCCAGGAAATAGGAAAAACCATTGTTTATCTAAATGGTACAAATCAAGCATGCCGCTTTGAAGAATGCAACATGGGAAATTTAATTTGTGATGCTGTGGTAAGAAAATAATCACCTAGGTTACAGATAAGTGTTTCAATATTTGATATACAAATCTTCTGTGTTAAGCCCAGGCTATAAGGAAGATGCAATTTTGGGACCAAAGCTGCCAGCGTTCACTTGGGATTCAGCTGGAGAAATTGTATGCTTCTGGTCTTGTTAGTCCTTCCTGTGGACTTTGATTCTGACTTATGGCGACCCTATGAATAGGGTTTTCATGGTAAATGGTATTCAGAGGGGGTTTACCATTGCCTCCCTCTGAGGCTGAGAGGCAGTGACTCGCCCAAGGTCACCCAGTGAGCTTCATGGATGTGGGGGGAATTGAACTCTGGTCTCCCAGGTCATAGTCCAGCACCTAAAACATGGAACAGTTTAAATTTCTCTTTACACACTCTATACTATATGCATTGGCCTTTAGAATGTGCTATTTAAGTGCACTGACCTCCTTGCTGTTTTGATTAAGTAATCCCTAAAGCATCCAGGGAAGGGGAATTCTTTCTAGGCTTACATGATTGCTTTGTAAAAAAACTGTATTTAAGATTTGCACAATTAACATTAATAGACGGTCCAGGTGTTACCATCCTGTCATAGAAGTGCCTAGTTTAAAGTGCTCTCCATAGCAAGCTACTTGACTTGTTTGCACAGGCCAGTATCCATGAACAATTATTGACTAGGAGCGATGTCAGATTTAACTGATTGCACTATCTTGTTTAAACAGGAGCAAAATCCATTCTAGAGCTAATAATCAATAGACTTAAACGTTGATCACAGATTAGCTTAGGATGTCCTTCAGTTAACAAGTAGTCTATAGTGGTTTAATGTTCCTGTGTCAAATTGCAATTTAATGTGTGCTCATACAATTATTGAAAAAGAGAGAGGCTGCTTAAGAACATAACTATCTGGAAAACTAAAAGTGATTCTGAAATGCTTACAGAGCAATCCTAATTTGTTTCCTGAGAAGTAAATCCCATTTTTTTTAATGCTGTGTGCATTCTCTAGGTAAATACATTTAGGGTTGCAGTTTAAGGATTAAATTTGAAAAAACCTACCCATATTTATTTTCCATTTAAAACACTTATTCCACTTTGTATTAAAGAAATATCCAAAATGGTGTACAAAAACAGTAAAGTACTTTCCAGTAACATTGACTGACTTTCCAATAACATTTCGAAGGCTACAGGTTCCCCATCCTTGCCTTAGAATCACAGGCCTTCGTAATATCCCATCAAATAGGCAATTATCTTCAGTACTTCATGACTTAGTCACAGGTATGCAAAATACAGAGTGCTTTCTCATATTCTTCATATTTTCACAATTACGAAATCTTTTTGAATTAGCTCCTGCAATTTGTTCTTTATGAATGAGATCTTTTAAAACTTCTTGTTGTTTTTCTTAAAATGTGAAACCAATAGTTCATCATTGTCCTAATTCAATTTCCCATAGTTTGAGCCTCTGCAAACACTAATTCCTTTGGAGAAGTCAGATGATGCACATTACACTTCTCATTTGTATTGCACAAATGACATACATTTTGCTCTAGCTATGTTATTATTAGGGGGAAATCACTTATTCCAGAAGCATATTCTTTTCCACCTGTGAAAAGGTAGTATGCATTCCAGATAACACATTCCTAACTCTTGTGACTGGAGAGTGGATTGTTTCTGTGCTAGCATCCCTAGTACTGAGGTTTAGAGATATAGCTTGTAATCCCATTAGCAAGGAAACTTCCCCTTCACCCTAGTAAGTTGAATTTTGTATAAACATTGGGGAAATATACACCTTGTTTTTAAACATTTTAAAAAGATGTTGGGAGATTGTACATTTCCTCTTGCATCTCCAAGTTTCCTAATACATTAATATTTTATAGAGATTTCAGTACTCATATCACTTGTGCATGCTTGCTTTGACCACTCCTCATCCCTCCAACGTTGTTCTTGCTTCTGATATCTGTGTCTTTAAAGTATTAGAGTACATTTTTCAGAGGATGCTCCCAAGATCCTTCCCAAACAAACAAACAAACAAACAAACAAAATCACTCCTAAACCTCTTTCTGAATTAAATCCTACTATGTACATGAGGCAAGAGAGAAAAGGAGATTGGCAAACAGCACCACACTACACAAGGAAACCAGAACAGTGCACATGGTTCTTCCCTCTGTTCTCTTTTTTTAACCTTACAACAAAACTGGGAAGTAGGTTATGCTTTCTGTGAGGCATGCTGAAGCGATTTACAACATAACTTATATAAAGCAGTTATCTATATAAAAACAGAATTATTGCATATATGTAAAAACAATTTAAAAAGAAACAATTATAAATATAAACATAGTTTAAAATAGCAGCAACACATACATAAAATCAGTCTGATTCCAAGACAGATACCAACTGAGGTAAAGATTTAAGAAGGCTTGTTGAAGGAGGAACATCTTTAGCAGGCACCCTGTCTGATATGTAATGGCAGGGAGTTTCCAAAGGGTAGGTGTTGCCACACTGAAAGCCTGATTCCGACATTGTGCAGAATGGACATCCTGATAGATGGTATCTGCAGGAGGCCCTCTTCTGTAGGATACAGTGATCGGTTGGGTATGTAGCAGATGAGGTGATCCTTTAGGTATCCTGGTCCCAAGCTATATAGAGCTTTGTACACCAATACCAGCATCTTGAACCTAGCTTAGAATATTAAGTTTATAACTAGGGAGTCCAACCACAAACTGAGAAATCCCTGAAATCTTTCTGTGGTTGCTTGTTCTTATAGAAGCACATGCACACCGCCACGATTGAGGTTCAATGGCAGAAAAGACAGCTGTAAACTTTTCAACAGAACAGAAAAAAATCATGCTTGTTTTTCTCTATAACAACACATTTACAAAATACTGGGATTTTTCACCTTCTTGATCTCCATGAGCCGGTGTTGTGTAGTGCTGGGCTGTGACCAGGGAGCCCCAGGTTCAAATCCCTACTCAGTCATGAAGTTCACTGGGTATCTTTGGACTAGCTACTATCTCTCAGCCTTGTGTACTTCACAGGGATATGGGCACTTAAAGAGAGGAGGAAGGAACCTGTACACTGTCTGAATTCCTTGGAGAAAGAACTATGGATGGATGGATGGAAAGGAAACAAATAATGGATTTTATCCAATGTTCATCCCATACTATGTCTATTATTTTCAATGAATCTACTCGGAGTATGATTTTGTTGGATATCACACAAGAAATATTAATGATTGCCCTGACAACTTTCTTCCACACATAAAAATGCATTAAATAAAGACCAGCACTCTCTTGTACTCACAATTAATATAATTAGAGAAACATTGACATTTGCCATGGAGTAACAAGCCTTTTTTGTGATTTTAGTATAGGTCTGAGATACTAGGAATATGCTTAAAAGTCTTTAATTGCTGTTGTTCAGGTTTGTTTGTTTGTGTAATTATCCCAATTCCCTCCCCATCAGTTTATAAGATGTTTTGTAAGAGCGACTTGCTGAAGGCCTTGAAGCTGAGATAAAGCCTGAAAGTGATAGAAATTATTTCTTTGTGAATGTTTTAGGTTTACAATAATCTGAGACATCCAGATGATAATCAATGGAATCATGTTTCAATGTGCATCGTAAATGGTGGTGGAATACGGGCACCCATTGATGAACGAACCACAAATGGTATATTTAGTTTTAGGGATATTTTCAGGCAACGCTGCTTCATCTTACTCTTCATTTTCCACTTTCTATCAATAAACAAATTAGTTTTGGGGCCCTTATTTTATAGCTTATCCTTGATTTCCACAATTATCATTTTTTGGGGGGTAAAAGATTTGACTCCCACCCCCTTGAATATACATATATACATTTCAGCCATTTTTTAAAATGGAGCTTGCACTCATTCAGATGTATTATATTTCTGGATGTTAAAAGGCTGAAGGCCAGTCTAATGATTTTTGTTTCCATACGAAGGATAATGAAACACTTTTTGACATGAAAGTGTGTCTGTGTGGGATCATACTAGGAACCTCACTGTACCATAATCAGGTATATGGCAGCACAGTCATGGAAGCTCTGCATGTTACAAGGGATCCATGGAGCAAGCTGCCTCTACAGGTAGAACCAACTCCCTCTACCATGAAACATTTTCTTCAGCAGCCCCAGACTGATTTATACAGACTCTCCCCCGCCCAGGTGAAATTTAGTCAGCTAAGATCTGATTCTGAAGTCCATCTCCAGAGGATGAGGGAATGGCTACTGAGAGGGTTGTCTTTCAGTGGTGGCACCCAAACTTTGGAAGATCTTATCTAGAAACCAGTGCTTTCTTGACTATCTTTTAGTTATCAGGTGAAATCTTCTCTTGTGCCTTTATGGCTTTTAATCATGGAAAACCCTTTTGATTGCCATTAGCTGGTTTAATATTTCAAATTATAGAACTACAGTGTGGAAAGGGACCTTGGAAGGCATCCAGCCCACAGGCCCATGCAGGTGGATTTGGTTTTGGTAACAGGTTTTTCTTTCCTGCTGCTTTCATGGTTTGATTCTTGTTTGTTTTAGAATTTATACAAAAAGCTGTCTGAAGATGATAAAGGCAGGGTGAAACATCCTAAAGAGATTTATTTTTGTAATATTCCTACCCTTTGTCCTGCAAATTCAGAGTGGCATAAGCAGAGTTGTTATATTTTATTATTTACAACAAGCTTGTGTTGTAGGCTAGAGTACAAGATTGTGACTTGTCCAAAGCGTCAGTGAGCCTCCATTGCTGAATAGTGATTTGAACTCAGCCCTACTCTGTCTAAGCTATATCTACTGTACCATACTCTCCCCCCATGAGAAATATGACAACATAGCACAAAAATGATTGTTTTATAAAACAATGTCCTATCTCATTCAGGAACTATTACACTGGAAGAGCTGCTATCTGTGTTGCCTTTTGGAGGAACTTTCGATTTGCTAACGATCAAAGGTTCTGCTCTGAAAGCAGCATTTGAACACAGCGTTCACAGACATGGGGAAGGAACAGGTGAACTCCTCCAGGTCTCAAGTAAGATACCTTGCCTGCTTTGCCAGTTCAAAGTCCTAAACACACACACTTACGAAATAATCATAGGAGGATTATCTGCTTCTGCTTTTACAACAATGAGCTATCTGGAGCACTGCATCATTCTTAAAGCTAACTATGATGACCAAGCAGGTAGGACGTGATCAATCAAGGGCTTGGCTTTTCTTATAGGCTGCTATCTTGGGTGGCACAATTCAAGGGGCTTGCTCATCATGCTGCAAGCAGTGTATAAATTCAGGCTCCTGCAGAGCTGCTAGCATGGATGTCCTCACCCCAGCAGCAAAACCAAATATGAGCCAAAATTACTGTATGGCTCATGTTCTGAAACAAAAACTGCATTGTACTTATAAACAAAAAACAAACAAACAAAGCAGCACTTCTAGTAAGATCTGCTTCTTGTGTTAGAATTTTTGGTCACAAAACATATCAACAAATTGACTGGAATGACTGTGCCTAAATGGGCTGCATATAATGTTAGTCATATTCAGAGGAGACCCGCTGAAATTAATGGATGTTACTTACATAAGTTTATTAATCTCAATGGACCTGCTCTGAGTATGACTAACATCGGACCCTGTATGTATTTAGCATATACAGGCAAGGTAAGAAAAAATTTATATGGGCTTGGCTGCATTTGTGTGAACTGGGTGTCTTTTCTCCTTCAAGCAGGGGATCTTCCTAGCTTTGTGGTTACGCAATGTGTCAATGTCATTTTCCAGCTCTGTTGAATCATTGCCAAATGTATGCATATATGGAGAAATTAATTGCCTTTAAAAGCAAAAACACCCTCATATTCTGCTTTTCCACAAAGTGTGCATGAAACGGAGTACAATGAGAATCAATGGAGGAAAGATACCTAAATAATTCAGCTTTAAATCCATAGTTATAGCTGTGTGACAGAAAGCCGACTTCTACTGAGTCAGACTATTGCTTCATCTAGCTCAGTATTATCTACAGTAATTGTAATTATCTACCGGTAGCTTTGCAGGTTTTAGATAGGAATAATTTTCCAGCCCTAGCTAAAGATGCAGGGATTGAACCTTGGACTTTTTGCATGTAAACCATCTGCTCTGTCCCTGCATAGGACAGAACAGTTTATTCTGGTTCTAAACCTCCTCTGTTAGCAAGAGAGAGAGAGAGGAGGGGGAGGAGAGAGAGAGAGAGACTCTTCCGTGCAGTGGATTTTGAGAGTAAGCAAAAGGAGTCAGATATACAAGCATCAACATCATCTCCAGATATTTTTGCTTCTACCAACACTGACAAGCTCAACAGGCATAGGGAACCTGGGGCCTTCCAGATGTTCCTGGACTAGTTTGAATCTGCCCCAGCTGTATGGCCAATGGTCAGAGATTCCCACCCATATCTAAAGTGCTGTGTGGTGCTCTTTCTCCAGTACTCTAGAGCAATGCACTATTGGCCCCAGACTGCCTGCTCTAAACCCCCACCCAGAATGCTTGTGGCTGCTGCTGCCAACTAATACCTGATATAACACATTATGCCCTACACAGGAAAGCTGTGGTTAGAGAACAGTTTGTTCAAGTAGATTAAACTGTCACAGTAGACAAGACGGTTTTTGTTTTATTTTCCCACACGCAGCTTAAACTAAAAAAAAAAAGTGAGCATGTAGTATAGGCAAGCACATAGGCATACTGATTAAATAATGGTAAAGTATGTGCTTATTGTGGTATACTATGCAGCTGCTTTCCTGAAGTTAAGCAGGTCTGGGTCTGCTCAGTGCCTGGATGGGAGACTGAGTCCTATGTACACTGCCTTGAGTTCCATGCTGGAAGAAACGTGGGATGTAAATATACTTGCTAATAGATGCAACTAGTACTGGTCTGGAAAAAAATGTAATATTCCATTCCTGCTGCTTTTTGATCTGGTATATATACTATAAGTTATTTATGCAACTTTTTATTTTTTAATGCTAGATAATGCCTTCAAAATGGTATGAACCTTCTTAAAATGACCAGTTAACATTTCCAAAGGCCATTTTCACTAACTTTAAAAGGTTCTTTGAAAAAATTATAGTTATTTTCAGATTTTGTAAACCCCTCTGTCTTGTAATCCTTTAAAATTATTTATTTATTTATTTAATTTAATTTAATTTCATTTCATTTCATTTCATTTCATTTATAAACCGCCCTTAGCCAATGGCTCCCTGGGCAGTGTACAACATACAATAATAACAATAATCAACAAAAATCGCAAGATATAAAATACAGATACATAATAGGACTACCTAATGTTAAGGTAATTAAAACATTAAAATACATACAAATGAATTAAAATGCCTGGGAGAATAGGAAGGTTTTGGCCTGGCGCCGAAACGATAACAGCGTAGGCGCCAGGCATACCTCCTCGGGGAGACTATTCCATAATTCGGGGGCCAATGCTCTCCGGTGAAGTTAGACTATCATTATTATCATATTTTGTTCATTTATATTCTGCCTGTTCCTCAGAACTGGGACTCAAGGCAGCTTACAAAAATTGAAACAAATACAGATAAAAACATATAAGTGAAAACAAAGTTATTATTAAAATGTAGTTAAACTATAGAATTAAAACCATTTAAATCACATTGATTAAAAAACACAGAATAAACATCGGGGCAGAGCAATCCAAATAAGGGGAAGCTGGCGTAAGTGGTGCCAGCACAAGAGAAGCTGGCGTAAAGTTCCATTTGCCATTCAGGAGCCTCTGGATTGGCTGAAAGCTGAGCTGCATGCAGGAACCAGAAAGGAGAAGCTTGTTCTTCCAAATACCCCTACCAGGGAGTAAGCCCTCTCCATTGACTTCTATTATGTTTCTTTTCTTAGGCCAACCTTTTCCCCAGAGTAACTTTTGCCTGAATTGGGACCTGTAGGAGTGCTCTGAACATGAATTGGATGTGGTCTAAGTCCCTTCACCTTGGCCCCTCCCCAGACATGCCCATGGAACACCTCTTCTGCGGGACTTTTTGGGATCTCCAGTTGAGCCAGGCTGAGGGACTTACGCCAGCGTAGCCCAGCTGAGCTGGGACCCAGCCAGCTCAACTGGAGATCCTTCGCATGCAACTCCCCTCAACCTGGCATAAATGTAAGTTGGATTCAGTGGCATCACTAGGGTTGGTGTCACCCAGTGCGGTAACTCATCATGGTGTCAACCCCATGGACCTCCTCCCGTACCAGACCATACAGAATCCTTAGTAATGTTTTTTGTACTAATGTTACTCGTAAATCGTAATTCCCGTATATCACTGGATGTAATGGCAATAGTAGTGACATAAACTAGCAAAATTAAAATTACACCTTTAAATTACAATATCATACGTACAGCCTAAATGTATTTACATTTACATAGTTTCACGTGGTTAAAGTGAAAATTCAGTAAGAAAACAATAGAATTCTTTGTTATGTTTACTCAGAAGTCCCATTAATTTACAGCACAATCCTAACCATGTCTACTCAAAAGTAAGTCCTAATGAATTCAATGGGGTTTACTCCAGGTACATGGGATCAGCATTCCTTTACTCCCAGAAAAGCAAGTATTAGATTAAAGCTTTCATATTGGAAAGGTTTTCAAAGCACTGCCCTCTCCAACAGCCCAGGGTCTGACTGCTACACACAAGAGAAAAAAAACTTTAACCCATATTCTTACTTAAACTGAAGACCTCAAAACCACCATTTTGATGTTGTAATGAAGCCTAAGCACTGCCTGAGTCAACAAATCACAAGCCTGGCTCCCCTTATTGGCTACAATCCTGAAAGGGCGGGATTAGAGGCCAGAGCTTGGAAAAGTTATTTTTTGGAACTATAACCCCCATCAGCCCAATCCAGTGGCCATGCTTGCCGGGGCTGATGGGAGCTGTAGTTTAAAAAAGTAACTTTTCCAAGCTCTGGCTAAAAGCTGCTATACAGATTGGTTAAAAAACAGATTAAACAGTTGCGGGGGGGCTGATGTTTTGGTGTATATCTTGGGAACCAGACGACCTAGAAACTTAGAGGTTTTTTTAGAATTGAAGCCGAGAGTCCGGAGATTAAGGTAAGTTAGCTGGAGACCCGGAGGGGACCCCCCCAAACTGGAAACTCCACCAAAAATCGGACACCTGGAAACCCTACTCCATCTTTGCACCCCCTGATTGACTGCACCCCAACCCCCCCCCTTGGTACACCACTGAAGCATGCAGTGGGTTTACAGAGGCAGCGCTTGCCTGGGCTGGAGGTTTGAATCTCCTGCTCTTTGGCTGCAGAGCGGTTTTCCCCCCATCCTGCCTGGGAAGCCACTCAGGCACTCAGCCCAACAGCAGGCAGGGGATTCAAACCTCCTGCCTAAAATTCACAGCTGGTGAGCGGGCAGGCCAGGCAGGATGGGGGGAAAAACCGCTCTGCAGCCGAAGAGCGGGAGATTCCCCAAGAGGGAAGTGGCTGGCGAGATGGCTGCTGCAAGGCTGAAGATATAGGTGCCTAGAGGCGGCTCTGGGTGTCACCCCCCTCTGATGGTGTCACCCGGTGCGGTTCACACACACCCCACACCCCTAGTGACGCCGCTGGTTAGATTGCGCCCTAAACAGTACCATTAAAGCCCTTGCAGTCAGTTATCAAAAGACTGTTGGAACACAAAATTTTTCACTTGTTAACAGGACAGCAGGGAGGGAGCCAGTCTATCTTCCCTGAGAAAGGAGTTCCAGAGCCTGAGAACAACCACCAAGAAGGCCCTCTCCTGTGTTTGCACCAAACATGTCTGTGAGGGTGTCAGCAGACAGGCTTGTATGAGAAGATATGGTCCTTCAGATGACCTGAACCCAAGGCATATTGGGGACACAAAGGATGTACATAATACTTACCTATTATAATAGAATATGTCAGAGGAGGGGGGACAAGGTTCAATGCATTACAAAATAAAGCTAAACAAGTGTAGATGGGGGGGGGAGCCACCCTAACATATCAAATGCTGCTAACACCTTCAGTGGAGTAGATCTTAATCCATCATAGGGAGAAACTGGTTAATGGCTATAAATGATGGAGAAGAAAGTGTTTTATGGTTCCAGAACTTTTGTTCATGATCTAATGAGAAAGCCAAAGAGCAGTGTGATAACTTTACTGATAAGTGTTTATAGACCCAATGAATGCCGTGGCTGATGTTTAAAGTGCTGTTCAAACTTGTGTTTCATGATAGGTATAAAAGTGGTGTATGATCTTTCAGAAAGTCCGGGAAGCAGAGTGGTCACCTTAAAGGTTCTTTGCACAGAGTGTAGAGTACCAGTCTATGAACCACTCCAGATGGATAAAACATATAAATTGCTTCTACCTTCTTTCCTTGCTGGAGGAGGAGATGGATATCACATGCTAAAGGGAAGCTCAAATAACCACAGTAGTGGTAAGTATAAGTATTCCTGGTGATCTGTATGTGGCAAGTTGAACGATTCATAGAATCATAGAAGAGTTGGAAGGGGCCTATAAGGCTATTGAGTCCAACCCCTGCTCAATGCAGGAATCCAAAATAAAGACGAGATATATTATGTCCACAGCATTCCCATAGTCTATCAGGGAGGTTAGATTAGTCTGGCAGGATTTGTTTTTGATAAATCCATGTTGGCTTCTAGTAATCACTGCATTGTTTTCAAGGTGCTTATGGACTGACAGCTTTATAATCTGCTCCAGAATTTTACCAGGGGTTGATGTCAGGCTGACTGGTTTGTTGTTCCCAGGTTCCTCCTTTTTGCCCTTTCTGAAGATAGGTACAGCATTAGCCCTCCTTTAGTCATCTGGCATTTCACCTATCCTCCACAATTTTGCAAAGATAATAGATAGTGGTTCTAAGAGTTCTTCAGCCATTTCCTTCAGTACTCTAGGATGCAGTTCATTGGGCCCTGCAGATTTGAACTTGTTCAAAGTGATTCCGATGAGTATGGAAAATATTGCTAACATACAAACCTGTATTTTTCATGTCATCTTGTTTAAGCTGCCACAGAAAACATTTAATTCAGGTTACTTCTGGATTTTACCCAAAAGGAGAGAAGATGAAGGGCAAGAGAATGTTTAAATATTTGAAAAGGATAAACAAAAGGTTGAAGCAAAAATGGGAACACTTTAACAAGTATAATAGTACAATTACACACAGCTTCCAAAACAAGTATATTCATTAGTGAAAAGTAAAAGGAGAGGGGGGGTTCAGTGCATTAATAGTGACACAAGTTTCCTTCAAAGTCCAACAAGTAAAATCTGCTTGGCTTCAGTCTGATCTTGGTTTACATGTTGGAAATAAATATGGATCTCTAAAGTCACACCTGTTTTACACATGCTTTTCCTGGCATGGTTATTGCTGCCTCCATGGTTGTTCCCATGCCAGTCTATTTAAACATCAGCCACACATGCAAACCTCCCCAAACTCCAAGTGTTGCTTATAGGGTTTGCAAGTCAGCAGAATGCTGAAATACATGGATGGAGTCTTTGCACATACCTACTGATGTAGGAGCAACTGCATAGGCAATGGCAATAATGCAGGGAAAAGGCATATATAGAGCACTCCCCCCACTGAGTCATTAAAATCGAATACTGTACCAAATCTGAAGAGCTTCATTTTAAAAAAGCAGCAAATTAATATCCTGGGCAGACACACCCTAAGTGTATTACAATTTGGATTTAGACATCTACAGTACCATGCCATTTCTTGTAACCATGTATACAGGGAGAACACATACTAGGGACAAGAGGCTATGAGGATTCTTCCAGGTGTAGGTCATCATAGGAGGTGGCAAAAAGATGCAAGATTTAAGTTTTTTTACTAGCACACCACAGTTAACACTGGCTGTGCCCAGAATACTTTGTGGTTGTTTTAAACCTGTTTTAACACAGGTGGGCTCCCCAAACTATTTACTCACCACACACCGATAACTGGCAAACTAATTATTACAATGATTTGACTGACTTGAACTTTGCTTGGGTTTTTTTCTTAAATAGGTGATCTTGATGTTGCTGTCATTTCTAACTACATCACTAGAATGGGAAGGGTATTTCCAGCAGTTGAAGGTCGTGTGAAGTTTTCTGCTGGAAATGTATTCCAAGGACATTTCGCCTTGCTTTCTGGATTATTTGTTTTGCTTCTGTGCTTAATTTTATGATTTTTCACTTGTTTTTGGGAAACTGGACTTTTTCTACATTCTAGCAATTTCTTAGTACTTAAAACACAATCACAGCTGATTCAATGATTTTTGGAGGCTAGTATGTAAGTTGTTACTTTTACTGGAGTGGCTGGAAAGGACAAATCAACATTAATGTATTGGGTATGTAATGTGTCTAAACTGTGTTACACTTATGTATATAATTGATATGTATATATATGCTGTATACCTTTTGATTTTTAGAAAATTAAAATAAAACAAAAAAGCAGCAGATTCTTTCCCTCCGCTTCAAGTTGGGCATATTGCAAAACCCAAACCCAAGAGTTGGTAAGAGGCAGGCTTTCCAAAATGCTTCTAGCTTTGCTGTCACACAGCTGCCTTAGCTAGAATACCTACACAAGTAAACTGGGCAAAGGTCAGCCTGGATTAATTGAACATGCCGTGTTCAGCTATCATGCAAAATGAAAAAAGAAAGAAACAGAAGCATCTCTGGATATACCATTGAGTAGATTTTTTTCTGCAGTATAAGAAAGTATTTTAATAGAGGGACAATTTCCATGGGAGGAAGAAAAAATATCAAGAACTTGGGAAAGGGACCCAAAAAGTATTTGCAACTTAATACATTTTACTTTTACATTAGTCTTGAGTTTTCCATTTCTTTTGATCGTAAAAAACCACCATCTCTCCCATGTGATTTTTGTTTTAGAGGGTATTTGTTGGTAAGCCTCTGCTGCAACTTCTTGGGAACGGTTTCAGTTGATGTGGCCTAATGACGTAGACAAGGTACTTGCGATGATGCGGCCAGCAACGTGTCTTCTCAACCCTTGCCTTACTTGGCTTATTAAAGCTTGCTGAGGGGGTGGATCCAGAGTGTGGTCAACGCATCGAGGGAGGGAGTGGTTCCAGGCACCTTGAAAGAAGCGGTGATCTGACCACTCCTGAAAAAGCCCACCCTGAACCCATTGGTTTGTGACAACTACCGACTGGTTGCAAATTCCCCCTTTTTAGGGAAGCCGATTGAGAGGGTTGTGGCACAGCAATTGCAAGTACTCTTGGATGAAACAGATTGTCTTGACCCTATCCAGTCTGGGTTCGGGCCTGGTTATGGGACTGAATTAGCCTTGGTTGCCCTGATGGATGACCTTTATTGGGAGAAGGACAGGGGGAGTGCGACCCTGTTACTCTTACTTGATCTCTCAGCACCTCTGATACCATTGACCATGGTATTCTTCTGGGCCAACTTGGTGAGATGGGTATTGGAGAAACTGTTTTACAGTGGTTCCGATCCTATCTCCAAGGTTCCTCTCAGATAATAGCATTGGGTGACTGTCTTTTGGCCTCCTGGCAGTTGTGCTGTGGGGTGCCGCAGGGTACCATCTTGTCCCCCATGCTGTTTAACATCTATATGAAGCCCTTGGGAGCAGTCATCAGGAGATTTGGGGTGAGGTGTCAGCAATATGCTGATGATACTCAGCTCTATTTCTCTGTAACATCTGAATCAGGAGAAGCCATGCAAGCCCTGGACAGTGCCTGGACTCTGTGATGGGCTGGATGAGGGCCAATAAACTGAGTATGAATCCTAGCAAGATGGAGGCACTGTGGGTTGGTGGTTCCTGAGTTTGGATTATTGGTCGGTTGCCTGCTTTGGATGGGGTCATATACCCTCTGAAAGAGCAGGTTTGTAGTCTGGGGGTGCTCCTGGATCCATCTCTGTCACGCGAGGCCCAGGTGACCTCCGTGGCAAGGAGTGCCTTTTACCAGCTTCGGCTGATAAGACAGCAGTGGCCATTTCTGGACCAGGATAGCCTGACCACTGTTGTCCATGGACTGGTAACCTCCAGGCTGTATTACTGTAATGCGCTCTATGTGGGGCTGCCCTTGAGGTTGGTCCAGAAGCTGCAGCTGGTGCAAAATGCGGCGGCGAGACTGCTCACTGGGGCAGGGTATCGCCAACATGTCACCCCACTGCTGAAAGAATTGCACTGGCTGCCCATTTGCTACCGGGCTAAGTTCAACATTCTAGTTCTGGTGTACAAATCTCTATACAGCTTGAGACCAGGATACCTGAAAAACTGTCTTATCCCTTATATACCCAGTCAATCACTGCGCTCTGCAGGTGAGGGCCTCCTGCAGATACCATCTTACCAGGAGGTCCGTTCTGCACAACATAGGAAATGGACCTTTAGTGTGGTGGCACCTACCCTGTGGAACTCCCCACCCTTAAATATTAGACAGGCGCCATCTCTGTTATCTTTTTGGTGCCTATTGAAGACTTTCCTCTTTCAACAAGCCTTTTAAGTTAAGACATATCCCAGTCTGCGTCTGTGTTGGAATTGCTTTTAATACGTTTTTTTAAAAACCTTTTCCCCCATAAACAATATGTTTAACCCTTTTTATTTAAGATGTTTTTAAAGCTTTTTTAAAGAATGTTTTTAAAGTAGTTTTGTTTTAATGTATTTTAAGGTCTATTTTTATGATGTTTTAAAGTGTTTTTACTGCTTTTGTTTGCCGCCCTGGGCTCCTGCTGGGAGGAAGGGCGGGATATAAATTAAATAATAAATAAATAAGCCTCAATTTATTTATTTATTTTATTAATTGAATTTATATCCCGCCCCATAGCCGAAGCTCTCTGGGCGGTTCACAACAGATAAACATCCAATATACAATTAAAACATATATTAAACAAGTTAAAAACTAAACCTAATCAAACACATAAACAACTGTAAAACTCAATACTAAATGTTAAATGTTAAAAAAGTATTAAATTGATTGAAATATTAAGATGTTAACAAGTTAAGATATCAAAATGTTAAAATATTAAATATTAAATGTTAAAATGCCTGAGAGAAGAGGAAGGTTTTTACCTGGCGCCGAAAAGATAACAATGTTGGCGCCAGGTGTACCTCATCAGGTAGAGAATTCCATAATTCGGGGGCCACCACTGAGAAAGTCCGTTTTCTCGTTGTCACCTTCCGGGCTTCTCTCTGAGTAGGCCCCCGTAGGAGGGCCTTTGATGTTGATCGCAGCGTACGGGTAGGTTCATATCGGGAGAGGCGTTCCATCAGGTATTGTGGTCCCAGGCCGTGTAAGGCTTTATAAGTTAATACCAGGACCTTGAATCGAGCCCGGAAGCATATAGGCAGCCAGTGCAAGCGGGCCAGAATCGGTGTTATATGTTCGGACCTCCGAGTCCCTGTTAACAGTCTGGCCGCTGCATTTTGCACGAGCTGTAGCTTCCGAACCGTCTTCAAAGGCAGCCCCACGTAGAGTGCATTGCAGTAGTCCAATTTAGAGGTTACCAGTGCATGGACAACTGAAGCAAGGTTTTCCCTGTCCAGATAGGGGTGCAGTTGGGCCACCAACCGAAGTTGATAGAAAGCACTCCGTGCCACCGAGGCTACTTGTGCCTCTAGTGACAAGGATGGTTCTAAAAGAACTCCCAAACTACAGACCTGCTCCTTCAGGGGGAGTGCAACCCCATCCAGGACAGGTTGAACATCCACCATCTGGTCAAGGGAACCACCTACTAATAGCATCTCAGTCTTGTCTGGATTGAGCCTCAATTTATTCGCTCTCATCCAGTCCATTACCACAGCCAAGCATCGGTTCAGCACCTCGACAGCCTCACCTGAAAAAGATGAACAGGAGAAGTAGAGCTGCGTGTCATCAGCATACTGGTGGCAGCGCACTCCAAAACTCCTGATGACGGCACCCAGCGGCATGTAGATGTTAAAAAGCATGGGGGATAGTACTAACCCCTGTGGGACTCCATATTGGAGGGCCCAGGGTGCCAAGCAAAACTCCCCAAGCACTACCTTCTGGAGACGACCCGCCAAGTAGAAGCAGAACCACTGCCAAGCAGTACCTCCGACTCCCAGATCAGCGAGTCTCCCCAGAAGGATACCATGGTCGATGGTATCAAAAGCCGCTGAGAGATCAAGGAGAATCAACAGAGTTACACTCCCCTTGTCTTTCTCCCAACAAAGGTCATCATACAGGGCGACCAAGGCCGTCTCCGTGCCAAAACCGGGCCTGAAACCCGATTGAAATGGATGTAGATAATCGGTCTCATCCAAGAGCGTCTGGAGCTGGTCGGCAACCACTCTTTCCAGGACCTTGCCCAAGAATGGAACATTTGCTACCGGCCTGTAATTGTTAAAATTTTCTGGGTCCAGGGAAGATTTCTTCAAAAGTGGTCTCACCACTGCCGCCTTCAGGCAGTCAGGGACCACTCCCTCTTGCAATGAGGCATTAATCACTTCCCTGGCCCAGCCGGCAGTTCCAACCCTGCTAGCTTTTATCAGCCAAGAGGGGCAAGGGTCCAATGTAGAAGTGGTTGCGCGCACCTGTCCAACCACCTTGTTGACGTCCTCAAGCTGTACCAATTGAAACTCATCCAACAAATCATGATCAGACTGTGCTCCGGATACCTCATTTAATTCCACTGCTATAACATTGGAGTCCAAGTCCTGATGGATGCAACAGATTTTATCCTGGAAGTGCCTAGCAAATTCATTACAACAGGCTTCAGATGAATCAATCATGTCCTTAGGGCCAGAATGTAACAGCCCTCGGACAATTTTAAAAAGCTCCGCTGGCCGGCAGATAGAAGATTGTATGGTGGCAACAAAGTATTGTTTTTTTGCTGTGCGCACAGCCCCTAAATACAGCTTGGTATAGGCACTTACCAGTGTGAAATTGCCTCCAAATTCTGCCTCCAAAATAAGCCAAAATACCGTCAAAGCTTCATTCTATGAAATGAAGCAGTTTTTATTAGATCAGTACATCTCATTACTAGTGAGAAAAGGCATATGGGAATTATAAATAGAATTAACATAAGCAGAAATGGTATTTATAACTAAGATTTCTTCTTGTATCAAAACTTGAGTAAATTTTATTTGAGGGGAAACATTTCTAAGAACATAGTCTCTAGAACATGAAGAAAGTGATGGAGCAATGTTTGAGAATACATAGCTATGGTTTAGATTCAATGCTAAACTATTCACATGCGATATTTGAACTGACACTGTCTGAAAATCATGGGCTGAGTGGCCCCCAAGCCAGGATCTGAAATAGTGGTTTGAATCTGGTTGGCAAACTTTGATTTATATTTTTTAGATCAATAAACCATGGTTCTAATTGTTGCTGAGCTCCCAACCATTACTGTTGGGGACAATCTGAGGGAACTTTGCAAATCATGGCAGGGGTGGGAAACCTGTAGCCCTCCATATGTTGCTGGACTACACAACTCCTTAAACATTGGTCATGCTGGCTACAGCTGATGGGAGTTGGAATTCAACAAAAGCAACAGATTCCACACACCCTTGTACAGAGTCTAGACCAGAGTGGGCAAAAGTAGATTAGACTGTAGATACGAGTGATTTGCAGTAGATCAGCAAGGATTTAGATTCCCAATTGTTTAACTACTTTTTTTCTTCTAAATAAGGTTCCCTAGATCATAAAATCATAGAATAGTAGAGTTGGAAGGGGCCTATAAGGCACCTTGGTACACACCACGGTTGCGTGTTCTGAGACAGGTGAGACGACTAGAGCGCCGGTGGCGTAAGTCCCGCTCCGAAGATGCCCGGACACAAGTTAGAGCAGCAGTAACTGCCTATCATGTGGCAATAAAGGCAACAAAGAAGGACTACTTTGCTGCCTCTATTGCATCAGCAGAGTGTTGTCCCAGGAGGCTATTCCAAGTGGTCCGAAGCCTGGTCGGTCCAGTTGCTCAAGAACCCTTGGAATGTTCAAAAGCCTCCTGTGACAATTTAGCAAAACACTTTGCTGATAAAATCGAGCATCTAAGAAGCTCGATTCCGCATACCGTGAATGCAGATAGTGGACCGGAGTTGACCAGTCATAATGTGATCCAATGGGATCGGTTTCGGCCTCTTCCTTCTGAGGATGTGGACAAGGTACTGTCAACTGTGAAACCTACCACCTGTCTCTTTGATCCTTGCCCGTCATGGCTCTTGATGAGCTGTAAAGAGAAATTGGGTGATGGGATCAAGGCGGTGGTAAATGCATCCTTGAATGAGGGTTTATTGCCATTAGCCCTCAAGGAGGCAGTTATAAGACCAATTCTGAAAAAGTCCTCGTTGGATCCCCAAGATTTAAACAACTTTCGCCCAATTTCAAATTTACCATTTCTGGGCAAGGTCATTGAGCGAGTGGTGGCCAATCAGTTGTCAGCGCATTTGGATGAAACGGATTATCTAGATCCATACCAATCAGGATTCAGGACTGGACATGGAACAGAAACAGCCTTGGTCGCTCTGGTGGATGATATGAGGAGGGCATTAGATAGGGGAGAACTCACATTTCTTGTCCTCCTGGATCTCTCAGCGGCTTTCGATACCGTCAACCACGGTATCTTGCTGGATCGTCTGGAGGGATTAGGAATAGGAGGCACAGTATTACACTGGTTCCGTTCCTTTCTCTCCGGTAGACAACAGCAAGTAGCACTGGGAGATGAGGTTTCAGACCCTTGGCCCCTCAATTGCGGTGTGCCACAGGGTTCTATCCTTTCTCCCATGCTATTAACATTTATGTAAAACCGCTGGGAACCATCATCAGGAGGTTTGGGCTGCAGTGTCACCAATATGCGGATGACACTCAGCTCTACCTCTCATTTAAGTCCTCACCAGAGTCGGCTGTGGAAACCATGTCCAAGTGCCTGGAATCTGTGAGTGGATGGATGGGAAGAAACAGGCTAAAGCTGAATCCTGATAAAACTGAAGTACTGCTCGTGGGAGACAAGGGAAGATTGGGAGACATCGACCTGATATTTAATGGGGTACAATTGCCCCTGAAAAATCAGGTCCGCAGTCTTGGGGTGATTCTTGATTCTGAGCTGTCTATGGAGGCCCAAGTTTCATCGGTGTGCCGAGCAGCTTGGGGTCAGCTGCGCCTCGTTCGAAGGCTCCAACCCTATCTTCCTGCTCACCAGCTCCCACTTGTAGTGCACGCTCTGGTCACCTCTCATTTAGACTACTGCAATGCGCTCTACGTGGGGCTACCCTTGAAAACAGTCCGGAAACTACAGCTGGTACAAAATACGGCGGCTCGTTTACTCATGAATAGCCACCGACACGATCATATTACTCCAATGCTTTACAATCTCCACTGGCTTCCAGTTATTTTCCGGGCTCAATTCAAGGTGTTGGTATTAACCTTTAAAGCCCTATACAGTTTGGGCCCAGTATATCTGACGGAGCGCCTCCACCGTCATAAATTGGGCCGCCCTACGAGATCTGCCACACAGACCTGCTCTCAGTCCCGCCAACTAAAGTGGCTAGGTTGGTGAAGACTCGGGAGAGAGCTTTCTCTGTGGCGGCCCCCTCGATCTGGAACTCCCTCCCAATAGATCTTCGACATGCCCCTTCCCTAGAAATATTTTGCCGGGGCCTGAAGACTTGGCTCTTTAACCAGGCCTTTACAACCTCTGAGACTTCTAGGGTAAATTAGCCTTGTATTGAAATGCTGATAATTTATTATACTGAACTTGTATGCAATGTATTGACTATATCTTATTTATTGTATTTTATCATATTTTACTGTAAGCCGCCTAGAGTGGCCATTGGCCAGATAGGCGGCCTATAAATTAAAATTTATTATTATTATTATTATTATTATATCGAGTCAAACCCCCTGCTCAGTGCAGGAATCCCGCTTAAAGCATACCTGACAGGTGGCTGTCCAGCTGCCTCTTGAATGCATCCAGTACTGGAGAGCCCACCACTTCCCAAGGTAATTGGTTGCATTGTTGTACCTTTCTAACAGGAAGTTTTTCCTGATGTTCAGTCAAAATCTGGCTTTCTGTAACTTGAGCCCGTTATCCTGTGTCCTGTCCTCTGGGGTGATGAGAAGAAATCCTGGTCCTCCTCTGTGCGACAACCTTTCAAGTACTTGAAGAGTGCTATCCTATCTCCCCTCAATCTTCTCTTCTTAAGGCTAAACATGCCCAGTTCTTTCAGTCTCTCCTCATAGGGCTTTGTTTCCAGTTCCCTCATCAACCTTGTTGCCCTCCTCTGGAAAGCTTGAGGGTGGATGAAAAACCAGGAGGTCAGGTCAGGAGCCAACACCAAATTCCTGGGCTGAGCAGGTGCCAAAAGCCATTTTGTTTCTTAACCTTTATTTTGCACCTGGCAGTTGGTGGATCTCACAGTACTTGTTAAAAAACAACAAGAAGTAACAGAAAGATCCCACAAACCTGAAGTCTGTCCACCTCCGATCTAAACAATGGTCATCACACAACATGGTTTGTTATGCCGAAATCTTAAAAAAATGTGTGTAATGTCAGCATGGACCTTTCAGTTTTGGTCCTTCACAGGATCTTTAATTAAATGCCAAAAAATAGTATTATAATACTGTTTTCTGTAGTTTTACCTCAGAAAGTAAAAGTTACTTTATTCAGGAAGAAAAAGACACTGAAGTGTTACTGAAATTCAGTCAATAATAAACTTTAATTTTTCTTGAGTAAAGACATTTTTTGATATTAAAGTTCATTATATTTACAAGCAAATGTACAAGTCTAAACACATGACCTATCCATTAAATTAGCATATAGCAGCCATCTATAAAATGGAGTTAATTCAGCATTCTGATGTTTACATCCACAGTAATATAGAGGAAGCATCCTTTAAACCTGTTAACAGCAATATTGGGGAAGGCAGGGGAGGAGAGAAAATATCAGTGATTAAAATTTATTCAGCTATAGAAGAGAATGTATAATAATATAACTACAGTACAAGTTCAAAGCAATGCATTAGGAAGTTGTTTAATGCATAAGTACTTTAGTGTCCCAGGTGAATATTGAGATAAGCGGTGTTTGCCATGACACCATTCAGGATGGTGAAATCTAAAGTACTCTGAGTCAAGAATTCTCACTGGGGGGTCAACTCCCAAGCCCAGGGCAACTGATGCCAGCAAGGCACTATCTGTACCTCCCTTACCAGGGCTAAGTTAAACCACCTTACAAGACTGCCACCACCCCTTAAACCTGTTCATCCACTCTGGGCCAAGAGGAAACCCAAAGTGCCAGAAATAGACCTGCCAAGGATTCCAAAAGACAAGAGCCAAGGATGCGCTCCTTGTCTTGGAGACTTAAGGCAAAATGACAAACTATATGGTAGTCTGTGGCCAATTGGCCAAGGTGCTAGATTCAGAGCCAAAGTCCCCCTGAAATGAACACATATTGGTAAATACGAGGTAGCTTTATTAGAATCAAATATGTGCAAAAATGTAGCAGCAAAATAATTCCTTAAACCAAACACCCCCAGGGTTAGGTAAAATACAAAATGCAGAGAGTTCAAGTCGCAAGCAAAAACAAAAAATCTGTCTAGCCTATTCTATATTCATACAACATAGAAAAACCAGCAGAGTAACTTCATGGTTCCACATCTCCCCAGAGATGTATAGCCTGGGCAGCAGATGGAAGATGGAGCCTCAACATCAGGTAGCACCATGGAACGATGGGAAACAAAGACCCAGATTCTTAGTTCTATTTTTATGGGGAAAAGCCCAGCAGCAACCAGGAATTAATTAGCCAATCAGGGGGCTTTCTGATGATGAAATCTTCCAGAGCTTTTGCACCTAAGGGTCACACACTTCTGCAACCTTCCCAGGTCTGTGGCCTTGAGGTACCAGTCTCAGGCTGATACACAGGTGTTCTTACTGCCTAATTAACTGAATTCAGCTGTGAGAACCGACAGTCTCATGGCCTTCCAGAGGCCCTAATTCAGGCAAGATGTTCCCCCCACAATTCCTTGACACAGAACCATTTTAGTTAATAGCCTTAACAAACCAGGCATTCTTGACATTCTGTGCCAAGTTCCAAAAAGACAGCTTCAAACTGGGTGATCTAGCAAGATGCACAATCTTCATTTATGCACTGCTGAGTAAAGGGGCCCAACTCATCAGGATATTCTATGAAACCTCTCCTTAAGTGAATGTAAGTAGCTCCCAGAGCCCTTGTGCAATTTCAACCTGGGACACTAAAGTGATATACATGGGGCTTGTGAAAGAGAACTGGGTGGTGGTGGTGGAATTGTGCCATAAATTGGCTGAAATTACCAAGTGTAACTCAGTGAGATCACCTCAGGATTCAGCAGCAGTGAACACACATTCATTCAACTAAGATGTTTTTGAAAAGGGATTGAGACATGGCAAGTATGTCACTATATAAATGCACGTGGCTGCAGCCTGCAAAGCAGGGCTGGAAAAGAAAAAGGACAACTAAGTTTAAGAGCACAATTCCTTCATGAGGGTAATTAATACAAGACCAAACAGAAGAGGAGTTGGAGCATTTTCCTTATGAAGCTTTTAATCTAAGTAGAAAAACATGACTTCTGAGGTGTGGGTAAGGGTAGACACAATTAAATAGAACATAGCGAAAACTTTTTTGTCGGAACACCGACTTGGGCAGTAGAGTCAGAGGAAGATTCTCTTCATACACTACATCAAAAATAGTTGCCATAGAACAGGGGTTGCCAATCTTTTTGGATCAGTGGGCACATTTGGAATTTTGAGAAAGTACAGTGGGCGCTAGTCATGAAATGGCTGCCATATCTAAAAGAGCCACAAAACCATGTAGGCATGCCCCCCACATCAACTGCTCCCCACAAAGGGGGAAAGGGCACCTACATTAGGCACCATCATGCTCACTCACAGATAGAAGCTCTTTGTACCTCTCCTCTGTTCAGAACAGAAGAATGGGTGGGTGGGTGTCCAGTCCTGGCATCCAATGAAATGTGGCCATGTTTATGGTGGCATGCTAAATGTAGGAGAGGCCGAACCAGTGCAAACAGGAACTGAGCATTGTGGATTTTTGAGGAAATACTTATCAAGACCTTTCATGGGTACCATAGGAGGTACTACCGGGCACATAGCACCCAAAGGAGCTCTGGTGGTGATACCTATTACAGAACGCTGCAGTGGCCACTAGCATGAATTGCTTTAAAACACATTAAACAAATTCATGGTGCACAGATCTGTGGCATTCTATTAGCTACCATAGTTCCATGTACAGAGGTGATGTACTTCTCATTAGTATTTGCTGGGGACAAACAATACAGGATTCTTCTATTGCATTTGGGGAAGGGCTGTAGACTCAGACATATAGCACATGCTTTGCATGCAGAAAGATCCAGGTTCAATCCCTGGTATCTCCATGTAGGGATGAGAAGAACCCTTCCCTGAACCCCGAAGAGCTGCTGTCAGTCAGTGTAGACAATACTGAGCTCAAAGGATCAATAGTATGACTCTGTATGAGGCAGCTTCCTGAGTTCTATGTTCCTGCTTGTGAACTTCCAGAGAGATCTGACTGGCCACCAAGGTGATCAAATAGTGAAATAGATCCATCATTCAATTCTTAATGTTCACTAAAATGGTTTGAGAACCCCTGACTGAGAAAAAGGTTCTCAATGCTTTTAAAAAGCTAACCACCAAACTCACCCTCACCAGTGATTTGCAAGACATGAGACTGGAAAGCAAATTATTTTCATGGGAGATACAAGAAAAAGGAACAAGGCAGCAGAGAGAGAGATGTCAATGAAGAAATCAAGGGCACCTGAAAGATTAACAATTTTATTATGACAGTCATTTGATCTGATAATCAGATCAAACGGCTTTGGTTTGCAGTAGCACCTACCACAATAAATGGTCTTTCTGATGCAACAGGGAGATAGTTGTTCTTGCAGATACAGACTAGTACGGCTCTAGCAATGGTATTTGTCACTAACTTCAATGGGCCCCCTTCTCTGTGTATGTAACCCTCAACTCACAGAGATCATCTTGGGTTGACCTCTTACCACAATACTTTTGGTGCCAAAATACTGAAGTTGGGTGATTGTTAAGTCTGAAAAACTACTTTTTCACATTTTCTTTGTGATTTTTATTTTTTTGTATAGGAAATATGCACCTAAGTTTGCTCAATGTTTCCTTTATTCAGTTTATACTTTTACGTCTGTCACTGCTAATTGAACTTTAAAGTTGTAAAATCTGCAAAAATAATAAAAACAATTTGGAGGTGCTGTGGACATCATCAATGCATACTGATCTGCAATAGTTCCAGTGGCCATTTTACAAAGGTATGTATTCAACGAAGTCCTACTCTAAGTAGACCCACTGAAATAAATGAACCTAAGTTAGTCACATCTATTAACTTCAATGGGTCTACTCCACATAGGACTAGCATTGAATACCACCCTAAAAGATAAACAGTGGGACCAGGAAATCAGGTGTCCTGGTTTGTAGCTGCAAATGCTCCTGTAGCAATGGGTGTCTAATCTGAAGAGATTTCTCTAGAAAGAGCAGCTTTAACAGTAATCACTCTAGATAGAGACAATGAAAGTACAATGAAATGGCTGGGTGGGGTGGTAAAACTAATTATTTAGAACTCGGTTCTAAAGAAGCTCAATTGCTTTAATTTTTTGAGCAAGAACAAGGTTCAATAAATATTAACCAGAATTCATATTTATATATGAAAGCCAATAGAGATGAACCTGGGCTTTGCCTACATCAGATAATAAATTGCATCAGTGATCTGACAAATAAGAGTTTGTGTCACAACATACCTCATTAAGCTCTGGAAATAGCTCCTGAATCCCAATATCCAGTAGAACATAAGTTAACTAAAAGTAAAATGTAAAAATAAATTACATTTCTGGCATTTGTAATATAATCTCCAGTGACCATAGACCATTAGGAAGCAGTCCAGAAGAATGACCACACACATGGCAACAGTTCTGCAAGAACTTCCAACACTGTATTAAGTACGCTCAACAGGGAAATAATACCCCCCCCCAGATGAAATAGGTATCTGCCCAGAAAATACCATGACTCTCAAATGAACCTTGAAGTATTCATAGGGGATGGAAGCATTTTAAAACAAACTGTTTTGGTAGGTTCTATTATAACTGAGGCAAAACTCTCTTTTTTTGGCTCATGCTATACTGAATACCCAGTCATGACAAGTCGAGCTAGCACCAGTCTAGTGCCTTCATTCAGCCAGGTGTCAAGTGGTAAGCAATGCTAACCTTGCACTAAACTGCCACAGCAAAAAATTCCATCATCCCATAGGTGGGGTGGCACCAACACCACAGCTTACCAAGTGATGTTGCCTAACTCTCTCTAACCCCTCTGTACTTCACCTGCCTATGCTCCCACCAGCTACGAACCAAACTAGCTTCTTATTAGGAATCTATTCATTGTGACACCAATATCACGGACTTAGCATTTCTCTCCTATGCTACAGTGTGCAGCAACAAGATAATTTAGTTTAGAAAAAAAGTGAGTAAGGTGGGACATGATAGAGGTATATCAAAGTATTCATGGTATGAAGAAAGTAGATAATTTTTTCTCCTCATAATACTAGAACTTGGGAGCATCCAACAAAGCTGAATGTTAGAAGATTCTGGGCAGGAGTATCACACAGAGAGCATGATTCATTGAAGAGAAGCAGAAAGAAAATACTGTTATTTTACAGCTTCCCAGCTTTTTGAATGCTGTTTTGAATTTAGTTTTACAGGACAAGGTTTTTGGGGGGTCCAAGAAGTTTACGAGCATTTATCGCTCCTGAGGAAGCAGTTTAGACTCCAAAACGTGTCAAGCAATTGATTTAAACATCTTCTAGCAAGGACCAGAGCCTGTTTCCTCTCTGCCTTGCTAAAAGATTCAGGACAGACAAAAGAAAGCACTTCTTCACAGCGCACCTAATTGAACGATGGAGTTCGCTACCACAAGAGGCAGTGATGGCTGGTGACGTGGGCAGCTTTAAAAGAGGATTAGACAAATTCATGGAGGATAAGACTATCAAAGGCTACAAAGCCACAATGCCTCCAGCATTGGGAAACTGTATGTCTCTGAATGCCAACTGCTAGGGAGCACAACTGGGGAGGGTGCTCTTGTGCTTGTGTTCTGCTTGCAGGCTTCCCATGAATTGACCACTGTAAGAACAGTATGCTGGACTAGATTGTATAGGACTAGATGGGCCTTTGGTCTGATCCAGGCCTCTTCTTTTGTTCTTACAGGCAACAAATAAGAAAGGGAGGTTGTCTTGAACATTACAAATAACTGCCAGATGTTTTGTAAAAGCACCTACCTGTTTGTTAAGCACTGGCTGCTGCAATCCATCAAACAGAAGTTTTATGCCTTCATATTTGGCCTCTTCTCCGATACACTTGCCTATCAAATCTAGACAAAATGCCAAGATATAGCCAGTTATGGCAATTCAAACAAGGAAGAGGTAAAAACACTATGCCCAGATCCTCAGAGCTTTAAGTTATCAAAAATGTTTATTCTACAGAAGAAACCTATTGGTGCCAATTATGAACAGCCAATTCCCACAAAACATTAGGGCAAGAACGGCAGCCTAGCATATAATGTGTCTGGGCAAGCACCACATTTCTTACCATATCAATTGTTCTGCAGATTTGACATTATTTATGCCAGAAGCTAAGCAGGGGAGTGACTCCATGCCTCAAAGTTTGTGAACCGACAAGTGCCTTCTTGGGCACAAAGGCTTTATCATGCTATGTTCAAATGTAATAATTAACCAGGTCTGCCTGTCAGATCTTAATCTCAACTACTGTCTTAATAATCCTCTTCTATATGTACAACTCAGAATGTCATAGGTCAACTCAGATAAGTTTTGACTAAATTAAGGTGGAGGGTTCTTAGGACAAAAGATTTGTCTTTTACAAGTCATCTTATTATAGTCATCACAATTTGTTTAAATACAAGTTCTTTACATCATGTACAATTAGAAAGAAAAAACACTTTGCATTCATTATTGTGCTGCCTTGACCTCACATAACATTTGCAGATGAACCGATAAAAAACTTTTAGAGTAACTTATCCCCTTTTGCTATACAAGGAAACCAAGTTCAGAATCATGATTTTGTTATTGCTTTGGTTTATTTTTCAAACTACAAGTGGAGCAAGTGATACATAAAAAGGCCAAGGAGCTTGCAGAGAATATGCATATGCATATATGTGACACTATGGCTAAGTATGTTCCAGGGAGTAGTGCCCCTTCTACTGAAAAAATGTGCCAATGAATGTGGTATGTACGTTCTCAGCACAGTGTGCAGAACAGATGTTCTTTGGCATTCTACAAAAGTGGGAAGATGGTTCTCTCTAGGCCTAAAGTGCAAGAAAGGTCTGGGCAGAGAAGCCTCAAACCAGAAGGGGACACACCTTTTGAATGGGGAAAATGGCATAGGAAAAAACAGGAGCAGATATGAAGGAATCCTGATTGCCTAATGAGCTTGCATGGGAACTTTTTAAAAAACTGGAAAGCAGTGAGCATACTTTCAACAATGGTCCTCCCTGCACACCTTAAACAATGATCCTCCCTACACACTGGGGATCCCTTTGCCACAACTCTTCTCATTCCCCTAGAATGTTCTTTAGTTCTAGGCATTAAAGTCTAGATTATCAAAAACATAACATGGCCACAGTATCTGAAATGAATGAGGGTTCCAGGGGATGTTCCAGCCAATAAATCACAAGTACCTAGCAACGCTTACACTATTATTAATATTGCTGAAGAGTTCAATATGAAAAGAGCCAGTACTGAGCAGGAAAAAAAGGCACTTGAGAATTTCCAAGGGCCACATATGCATCTCAAACCATTTCTAAAGTCACTTATGCTAAGATGCTTTAAAAAACATACATCCCAGAATATTTATATTAACATGTGCCATTCAGCCTGATCCACTTGGTCACTTAGTGTGATCTTCTTGATAGATCATGTCACATAAATACTGAACCTGGAATGTATTTCATCATTTCTTCAAAGGTCTGCTTTGCCCGTTTGTGCTTATCCTGAGGAGATCGAGGTTCAGAATTCTCACAAAACACAGCATCTGAAACAAAAGAAAATTATTTGTGGAGTGATGCGGCACTATCTGCACAGATTGACTGTTACTTTAATTATCTTGGTGGACTTCAATCAGTTAAACGGAAGAGCTAACTAATTAAAGGGTTTTTAAGTTAACAGTTCTTGCTGCAGTATGTGCTGGTTTTTACTTTATGCAAAAAGAAACAAAAAAAGCAGGTGAAAAAGTCCAAAAATGTTGCAAGTACAACATAGCGAACATTTTCTTGATCAATACAATACTCTTAATTTGCATGAGGTGGCACAACTTTCCACTAACCTCTCAAAAGCGTTATAAGTGACACTAAACGGTGCTCCTGAAAGAGCTGCTCTAGCTTGTGCTGCAGATAGTAGTCTGTGTACTCCTCTAAGGTGCGTTTGAAGAGAATTCGTCCTCCCATCAAGATATGATGAAACCAGTCAGGAATATGGAAAACAACCCTACCTGTAAAGTCAATCATTACACATATTTAGTTTAAGAGCATGATCTTTTTTATTTTTAGAAAAAATAATGTAAGTTTCAAAACAGCTACTAAGGCACTGATTAAGTCTTCATGTTCTAAATAACTGTTGAAAAAGTGGGGAAAAAAACAAAATCAATTCTCTACACAGGAACTTAAGAAGATCCTATTGGATCACATGAAAGACCTGTCTGATCCAGCATTCTATTCTCACAGAGGCCAACCGATGCCAGTGGGAAGCCCACAAAAAGAACCTGAGTGGAAGAGCACTCTCCCCACCTGTGATTCCCAGCAACTGGTCTTCATGCACTGCTGGCTTCTACTAAAAAAAAATAGATTAGCCTGACTAAGACTTTAATCTGGTCCATGACTAAGGTCATTTTAATGCCTTTATGCTCTGGTGCCACAAATACACATATACCTTTGCCCAAAGAGCTTCCAGAAGAACTGGGGTGTGTTTGTGAGAGAGAATTTGGGTGTGTTTGTATGTTTAAAGTATAAGGAGGAGTGCAAGATACATCAGAAACTAGGATTCCCTGTGCATGGCAGGAGCATTGGGCTGCTGTAGTGTAGATTCTCTAAATCAAGAGGAAGATAAAGGAAGAGTGCAGAAGACAGCATGGAATACAGGAATTTGCTGCTACTGCTATTTTTCTGGCAGCTGACACGTACTCTTTTTGAAGGCGGGGGGGTGGATTCTGGTGACATGCTTGGTCCACAAGCTCTTTCTCTAATGAATGGTTCCCCCTTTATGTGATGAAATATCTACATGTGCTAGGCAAATCACAGCAACACTTAACAGTGCACCTTTCTTCATCCCTAGTCAGTAGGGATGAAAGAATTGTACAGATGCTATTGCTCACAATGCTCTCCAATTTAATTTCTCCCAAACTCTCTGAGATTCTGGGGCTTTATAGACTTTGTGGTGATTGGACACAAAAGTTCTCTGGTTGACAAAAAAGGTTCTATCCTTACTTTCACTTTGATTCATCATCATAGTTATGATCAAAGTCCCAGTTCCCACATTATAGAAGAGGGAGAAAACAACATCACCACTTCTTCCAACTTCTATATACTGAATGGACTATCTCACCATCCCTTTATTCAAGCACACTTGTATTTGGCAGGAGGGGTAAGGCCTTATAAGATGATGCCACTGTTAAGATTTGTGTCAGGATGCAAAAATTATTTGAATAATGAGAGGCAGCATGGCTGGACCAATCCCCACAACAGTTCTTAGAACGTAATTTCCATACAAATTCAACATGGGAATTGTGTCAACAATGCATATTTCCACACCCATATCTTGGAAATGAGAATTATTTGATGCTGGCACAAACTTCCAATGCACACAAACGTCAGAGAAACAAGAGATACCTGTTGCGTTAACAGGTCTGCAGCTGAAATACTAATGCTCTTTAAGCTAATGGATATACTTAAGGAGATTAGAACTGCACTAATACTTGGTTATGCTTCATGCAAATACAAAAAATGCAGACATGATTTCTCACCAATATACATTAAGTAGTCATAGACTCCTTCAACTGTCATCATTTCCATAAAGTAGTTCTGATTTTGTCTTCTCTCTAAATTCTCTGAGCGGTTTGCATTGTTCTTATACAGGTCATTAAAAAGCTAAAATCAGAGAGTGTTAAGGTTTTAAAAAACACAAATATTGATTCATCATCAAAAGATCATTCTTCAGTAATTACTAGTTTAATGGAATCCTTGCCAATTCTCCCTTGTAACAACAGAATAGTGGAAACTATCAGATGTTTTGAAATGGTATTTAATATACCACAAAAGGATATTCTGTTTTGTAATAGAAGCAGTAGAATGCAAGCAGGACCTGAGTGCAAATGCACTCTTCCCTCCTGTGGTTTCCAGCAACTAGTATTCGGAAGCATCCTGCCCCCGCCTACAGAGGCAGAGCATAACCATCATGGCTAGTAGCTGTCATGAACTTGTATATTTTTATGAAATGTTAAATTGATATGTAATATCATGGCTCAGTGCAAAGAACTCTGGGAGTTACATCTTGTCAGAAGACAGGCCTCTGGAAAGGCAAAAATGTTAAGTTTCGTTTCCAGCTGAAGGCAGTTAGGGAGGCCTGAATAGAAGCACCTGGTTATCTATGCTAATCAGTGACAGCCTGGTACTCAAGGCCATGCAGGCCTGTGAAGGCTGAGAACACAGTTGGGAGGGGGGTCTGCAAGGCACGAAAAAGTGAAGAAGCATCGAGAAGGGATTACATCAGTAAACCCCTGATTGGTTAATTAATCCTGGACCGTTGGGTTTCTTTTTCCTTAAGTATAGGGTTTGAGACCCATAGCCTTTGTTCCCTTTGGAGAGGTTCCCTTGAAGAGGTTCCTAGGTGTCCATCTTGCTGGTGGGTCGCCTAAGTGGGGTTCCATTGCTTTGTACCTGATGCTATTCTCTCTGAGGAAAGATGAGATTACAACCAACTACCTCCTAAGTAAGTAGACAGGGTAGTTAGGTTATAATTTTCTTGTTGTGTGTATGAACTCTCTTATGTATACCTAAACCCCTGATTGGGTGTGTGGTTTTGAGAAATTGTTTTGCTGCTATATGTTAATGTGCACTTATATTTTTGAATAAAGCTACTTCTATTTAACCTGGTGTGTTCATTGAGGGTAAGGGTGGTTCTGAATTCAGCACCTTGACCATTTGACTACGCAACTACCAAAGGAAAAAGGAGTTAAGCCTAATTCTATTTTGTGGGGTTTTACCAGAGGTTTCTTGACAAGGAGTGCGAGTTTGGCTCTTGTCTTATAGGACCTTGGTTTACCTATTTTCTGGGCTCAGAGTTCCCCTAGCTCTGAGTTGAGCTAGTGAAGGGGTGGTGGCAGCCTATCTTCTACCTTGCAGGGTTGGTGTTAGTTTGCACAGCCTTGGCAAGGGGAATTTGGTGTTTGGGTTCTAGAACAATTGCCCTAAGGGTTCGAATTGGGTCTGAAGCATGGTATTTGTGCCCTGTGGGGGTACAAGACCATGACAGTAGCCACTGATAGCCTTTTCCTTCATGAATATTTCTAATAGCCAATATCTTGATATCCAAACACTTGTCTTGATATCCAAACACTGCTCTTTTGGGTTGCTCCGCTTTTGACACTGTGACATTACATGCAGTGAACAAATTAGCTAACTGAATGAAAAAAACATTGAATACGTTACTAAACGTTCATGACCTTCCTTGATTAAATAAACATTAACTTTTGGAACTGAAAGAATCATAAACTACTTAGAAGTCTACTTTGGCATCAAGCAATATCAACAACAATTTAGAAGCTGCTGCTATTATTGGATGGGACATTGTGGCTGTTTCTTCACAGCACTGGTAACACTGACTTTCACTGAGTACACATTTCATGCAAAGTGGCTGGGCTTGGGAGCAAGAAATCTCTCTTTCAAATCTCACTTCAGCTGCAAATTGACAAGGTGGCAAGTCAGTCCCCTGAGCTGCTTTACGAAGTTATTGTAGTGACCGAGATAATGCAAATGAAGAACCTGTAATACTTGCAATGTATTGTATGAATGCCTATTATTACTGGAGGGGGGGGGGAAGCAAATCCTCACAGTTATGCAAAAACGTGCACTTTTTGCTGAAGTAAGAGAAACAAGGGATCTTCCAGTGATTATAGAATAGGAACTCTTTGCTCCATATAATACTCTGACCATCTTCATTCCTCCTATTATCAATTACCATTTATTGTCCCATGCATTTTCCCTGTCAGGAGTTAAGCCTAAACAAAAATAAAACCCAGATTTAAAAAGGTCACATTTCAAAATAAGACACAATCTTCAGTCTGATGCTCACTGCCAGCTTCACATATCCATGTGGGAATGATGTCTGCAGTTGGGCTTCATGTGTAATAGCCAATGGGTGCTTAAGTTTCAGTTGTGCAATTGAATCCATTGATACTTTCTCAGGAATCAGCTATGCAATTGTGACCCAAGTGTGTTGGGTTTTACATGAGTAGACAGCCAGAAAAGACACTCATGGGCCATCTTATCCCAAAGGTATAGACTGAGCCAGCCTGGTATGTGTCACGAAAACAGGTATGGGCTACAATAGGACTGTTCTTTTTAAAAAGGCTTTTAGAGCTTAGTAATACATTTTGCACCATGAATCAAAGAAGCCATCTCAGCAGACAGCCAGTGCTCTCTTGGTAGTTCTTACTGATACGTCTTCCACATTTAGTAAGGCAAGCCTTTGCAAATCCCTCACTGAGGAACATTCACAAATATTCTTGGAAGTCACAAATCCACTATCCTTAATGCTTTCAAAAGTCTAAATAATTTAATGAATCTCAACACTCCTCTCTTTACAAACTAAAATGAAAGATCATCGTACTCCTTATATGCCCAGTTGATCACTGTACTCTGCAGGTGAGAGCCTCTTGCAGATACCATCTTATCAGGAAGTTTGTTCCACACAACATAGGAAGAGGACCTTTAGTGTTGTGGCACCTGCCCTTTGGAATCCCCTCCCCTTAAATATTAGACAGTCACCATCTCATCTTTTTGGTGCCTACTGAAGACCTTTCTCTTTCAACATGCCTTTTAAGTAGAGACCTTATTTATCCCAGTCTGCGTCTGTTTTGGAATTGCTTTTTAAGATGTTTTTAAAGATTTTTTAAAAAGATGTTTTAAAGATGTTTAGTTGTTAAGATGTTTTGAGATGTTTCTAGTGTTTTGTCCCTTGTTTGCTGCCCTGGACTCCTTCTGGGAGGAAGGGCGGGAAAGAAATCTGATAAATAAATGAATAATAAAAATAAGGCTACATTGATTTTAAAACAGGCAGTGTGAGAAAGGAAAAAAAGGCTATGGCTAGGCCTGAAAGAACCATGCAACTTGTTCTGTGTATTAACATGCTTTATAGACATCTTCCTCTCAACCAGCAGTAACCCCCATGTTATATGGTACATCCCCTTTGAAAGGGAGGGCAAGTTTCAAAGGCAGTTTGCGACATGTAATGAGGGGGCTCTGCCTATTAGGCTCTGAGTGTGCCTCTTTGACTCTCAGCCTATGGAATTATTTTATAGCATATTTAACAGATAAATGTATTAATTACTATGGTATAAACAGGTATCAATACAAATAAACAGATTTTGTTTACAGTGTCTAATTTTGTTTCTCACTGGCAATTTCCCTCCACTTTGACCCCAGGAGACATACTATACCTTTTTGTTGTTTTCAGAAGTAGGACTGAGAATAGTAAGCTCTGGTTTACTGGGTTTAGGCTTGGGAGATTCACAGGAATTAATAAAACTTATAATGAATGGCTCCAAGTGCTGGCCTTTCTGAAATTAACCAAACAAAAGCTGTAATGGACAAGTTTTCAAAATAAAAGCTCTATGGGTCAAATCTACAACTAGTTATTAGAAAAATGTAGTAATTACAAACACAATTAAGAAAGTCATACTCACCTCTTTCATTAGCTTTCCAGGAACAGATTTTATAATTTTACCTGCAATTAAAAATTAGTAGAAAAAAGTAAACAATTTTCATTTTCAATAAAATAGTTAATGCTATGTTCCTCCTTTTATTTTATAGCCCTTGGGTTATAACCAACTAAGTCATACTGAAATTTATGGGCACCCCCAACTTAGGTACATTACTTTCAATGGGTCTACTCAAAGTAGAACTTAGTTGGATACAATCCACATTGTTTGCCCCATGATTTATTTAAAGGCTAAATGCCTTAAGTAGCGATTCTCTTCTTAATCGTAAGACTGCATCTTGTACCATTTGGTCAGAGTTTTCAATGCCACTGTGTATACTTAGAATTTCCACATCTGTGAGTGCTACTATTCTTGCTTTTTAGTGTTTAAATAATGTCCTGTTATGCTCAGAATTATCTAGTTGCCTACTTGTTCATAATTCCCCTCTGGTCAGTCATGCCTTTGTAAATAAGCTAAGTAGAGAATGCATTCAGATGTACCAGATGACAACGACTTTGATCCAGATTCGCATTCCTTAGAATGAAGGGCTCCCTCCGTTTTTGGAAGGGGCTTTTATAGAGGATGCAGCTGGTGAAAAATGTGAATCTTGCCAATTTCCCCTTCCTCTTCAGCCCCCCTGCACCACCTCCAATGCTGTTAAAGAGGCTTCCTCAATCATTTGAGCTGATTTTTCAGGGGGCCACAGGAAAAATGGACAAAAATCACCTCTCCCCTTCTGCCAGCGGGACCATCCCTAGTTCTTTTAGCATAATGTGAAAGGGCTTTAAACTATATATTCTGTTTAGTGTTAAGCTGTGTGAACTACCAAAGAGGAAGATTTCTGTATGCTCATGGAAACTTCCCATTCTCTGCTCTTCAATAGTTGAAATAATCCTAGCTGGTTTAGATGGATGGCAGAAAGCAGTTGTGGGCATGTGACAGAGGGCAAAGAGATATTTTAATTCAGAATCCAACATTTGCACCTGGATAAATTGGATAATTTTGTCCCCAGATAGATTTTTTACATACCGAGATTTACATCAGGCAACATTTTATCAAGGAACTGAGTCTCTCCACCATTGGGGGATAGGAAGTCAGCCAAAAGCTGGCTGTTGCTTAGTTCTGGATGTTGTGAAAGTTTCTTTGAGGGGGACAAAAGGAAAAATAAGAAATTATGCTCGGATTAGCTTCTCTCTAGGAATGAGAATTTAAAAACTTAACTTTTACAAGTTGCTAGGTAAATATCATGAAATACAATTTGCATAAAAAGCCTTTTAAGATCACTGTCATTTAAGTATACATAATGAAAGCAGATGAGGACCAACATTATGTTATCTTCACACACAAATACACTTCAGTTCCAGGTTTTTTCGTACCTGCAGGTATTCCTGAAACTCCTCTCTCTTTGACATTAAGAATTCATAGTTCTTTGGTCCAATGATCCTCTTTGAAGGAAGCTGAGCATCAGGGAATGTACCTGATAATACCACAAAATTTAAAATATATTTAAGTTTAGATTTATTTTCAGTACCTTGCAATTCCAGAGTAAAATAATAACTGAACCCCCAAACGGGGAGGAGGAGGTAAACATACCATGAAATTCTGTTAGTTTTGACTCAAGAACATAAAATTCAAGGTATCGTCTGTAGACCGACCAGTGTTCAGGTTTATGTCCAACTGAAAATACATGATTTTTTTAAAAAAATTGCCTAATGTCCAAGAAGATTTAAAAAGAGTTCTATGTGCAAACATACAAGTCTAAGAAAATACAGAAAAAGTCCTCAGAAAGTATTAATCAGGAACAACAACTTGCTGCAGTTATACATAGACTTTTTAAAAATAAGATTTAAACACCTATAAACTTCTAAGGAAATATCCCAGTCAACCCAAAATATAAAGATTCCACAATAGTTTAATCACAGTTTTAAACTATGTATTTGGATTTGCTGGTTCTTAATATTTTGGAAGACTTCACGCATCTTAAAAACACATAAGATAAAATGAGTGTGCATCAGGGTAGGTGTCTCAGACAGATATGAGATATGATTCTTCTTCTTCTAGAAGTGCCTACCTGCTGTTCTGTCATTCCTTTCCACATCAATACAGAATACTGGAATTCTCTCTTTCCTTTGAAGAGGGGGGTCTTCAAAAAAGTCGACATATGGGATGGTAATTTTCCACGCTGCAAGATTGCGAGGGGTATTAGGTGTGCTAAGTGCCTCCACAGGGGAATCATCTTCCATTACCATTATGCCTTCTTCAATCTACAGTGAAAGGTTCATGAGCAAGAGACCATTTTTGAGCCAAAGTTTATTTCTTATTAAATTTATATCCAGATCTACCTCCCAGAAGAAGCGCAGGGCAGCAAACAAATGACAAAACACTAAAAACATCTAAAAAAATTATTTTTTTTTAAAATAAAATTTTAATAAATTTTAAGATAATTTAAAATTATTTACTTATATAAATATACTGTGCTTTGCCACTATAATCAGTGCTCAAGAAAGTTAAACATGTTTTAAAAAATTATAAATATTATTATACAATACAAACAATTAATAAACAGTATTAACAAAGGCAGTATTTCATGTTAAAGTTTCCAGAAGGGGTGGGAACCTATGGCCTTCTAATGTTGTTTGTTTCCATTCACTATCAGCCCCAACCAACCAATGGTGAAGGATAATGGGTGGTGTAGTCTAGCACCCAGGTTTGTAGGCAGGAGGCAAATGGGGGCACTACCCCCCCAGAGCTGTGCTTTGCCCCGCCCCAGATTTTTTTGGGAAATTGTCGTTGGGGTTGCACGTGGTTTGGCATGCAAAGCTCTGAGCGGTGGCCTCTGCCTCCCTCCCCACCTCCCCTCTCTTACCAGGGGGGAGATGAGAGACCACCATTGATAGCTAGCCACCCAGAAATAGCAAGGCTGCTGAGACAAGAAGGAGCAGAGCCAAAACCCTCCTCACAGCTGTGGCTCTGGGGTGAGCGAGGGGCAGGTAGAAGTTGCAGCAGCAAGCAGCCAGGATCCTAAACAGCTGCTGATTGCAGTTTTCTTTTCTGCCTTTCCTTTCTTCCTAACAACCAGGATGCCTTTTCCTCTTCTGTGGAAGGTATTCCGTGGAAGTTCTTTTGTGCAAATTAAAAAATCCCCCTCCCCATGGCAAATGCAGAGGTCCAAACAGGAACTTGTCAAAAATCATTGTATAACTAACTTATAGTGCAATATATACAAGTCTACTCAGAAGTAAGTCTCTTAATGTTTAATTATGCTTATGCCTGGGTAAATCAAATTGGGTATAGGATTGCACTAATTAGGCGAGATAAGGACTGGATGAAGCCTTGAAGGTGTACTAATTGGCGGGGGGAGGGGAAGAGAAAAACATATGAGACTTTATAGTACAAATATGCATCAATCTAGTTAAGGCAAGTAAAATTTGATGCCTAGTGTACTGGAGTACACACTTACCTGGGAATAAGTCCCATTGAACCCAATAGAGCTTTTTTCTGAGTAGACATGTACTGGATTGCCAGCCTTAGTTTCCTTTTGCAGCCATTTTAATTCTGCCTTCTGTATCTTCACAACAGCCATGTGAGGTAGGTTAGGCTGAGAGTTAGGGACTGGCCCAAGGCAGTAAATAAGCAAAAATAATGAGTAAAAATTTAAAATGTGAAAATGCTCATGCTCAAAGTATTGTTGTTGCTGTTTGTCAGGGCTTTGTGTGTGTTTTTATGTCTACTGTCTCATAACTTTTTTCCTGAGAATGTTGTATTTCATACAGTTACAGATGTTCTTTTTTTAAAAAAAGTTGCCCAAATTCTGCAGTTTGTTTTTTTTAACTTGAGTTCTTTGCATGGTTTAGGGTTGGCATTGCAAGAAATCAGGCTCTTGTGCATTTAACAGCTGTGGGGCAGGTAGAAATTAAATGGAGTAAGCCTTTTCTACTTTGGAAATACAATTATGGCAAAAGCGTCACCTGTTAACATTCTATCTGTCAAACATCTTATTACTTGTGTGTACCCCCCTCCCAGATTTACTTTTGATTTGTGAATGCCATGTACATTGCCATTCCCTCCCCCCATTTATCTTTGCAACAACCCTGTGAGGTAGCTTAGGCTAAGACAATATATGTACATAAGCAGCAGCTGGTAGCTGTAATTGGTACAGCATTAATAAAGTATAGCCCCTGAAATGCTGAAATGCATTCTGGTGGATTCCAGTTCTATATATGTCTACTCCAAATTAAGCCTCATTGAGTTAAATGGATACACATATAGGACTGCAGATTAATTTTTACCTCTGAAAGGAACGTGCCCACCTTGCCTTAAATGAAGTGGTTTAAACATAGCAGGCTGAAAACATGCATTCTCTTTTTCCAACAGCTAGAGTCATTGCTGAAGTAACAACATATTGTTACAGAAATAACATATTGTTATAGAAATAGAACATAACCAACAATATGAAATACAAAAGGCTGTCTTCACCATCATATGACATTGACCAATAAAAAGGCTTTAAATTAATAAAAATAAATTTGACACAGATTTGTAGGATGAATAATGAGGGAAATAAACTTTTCTAGTTTAGATTCTCTGTAGAAACATTAGTAACACAGGAAAGAAGCAAAGTAAGAACACCAACAAACATAGAAAAATATAATTCTCTATCTTTGGAGATGGCAGGTATTGCTACCACTCACCATATGCTCAGAGGCACGTTACCAAATTCTTCCAAGCTACACAGGAAGTGGATTGGACTGTGAACGACCAACCCAAATGGTGTTTGCATTTTGACCAATTTGTAGGGCAGTCCAATATCTCCGAGAGGCGGTCAGGTCTCCTGCTCCCCTGATGCATTCACAATAGCTGCCCAATTTCCCTGCTTTTTAAAGTTTGATAGAGAGATCTGTGGGCTATAGGTACATTCTTAAAACGCAAGGTTTTTTGCCTATTAGTTCCGCTTTACAGTGCTTCGTTCATGCGGCGGTTTTCAACCAGGGAAAGGCCCTGCTCTTACAGCGCTTGTTCCACTAATATGGCGGGTTTTTTCCATCGCGCGCCATTTTGACGTCATGTTCGCACAATGCAGCCCATTATAGTCTATGGGGCCCCGCTTTACGGCAGAAAAACAAAGCAGAAAAATACACACACACCAAACCCTTTTTTTTTTAAAATCACCTCAAGTGTCTCTTCTGTGATGGAAAGTTTGAGATGTAAATCATGTAAGTTACGACTCTACAAAAAAAATTTGTTTAGATTCCAAATTACCCTCCAGTGAACATAAGAGCTCCTTCTGTTCATAGAAGGGACTCGGATCCAGCCAGGCTCCTGCTGGGACAAGAGGGAGAGGTAATTTCTCACTAATTTCCCCTTTACCCATTTTAAAGGTCTCCCAACTGCTCAGAACAGATTTTCTGATGAAAGTCGATTCCCTCCTTCTGCAAGTGGGAGTATCTCATGAGTAAAGTTTTTCTCACAGGAATTTGGGATCCAACCCATCGCCTTATAATTCCTAGTGAAGTGAATGAATATGAAAACACCTTCACACACACTCTCCCGAGCTTTACAAAAACAAAAAACAAAATCAATTCTCTACATAGGAACATAAAAAAGCCTGTTGCATCAGACCAAAGGCACTTCTAGTCCAGCATCCTGTTTTCACAGTGACCAACAGATGCCTATGGGAGCTCTGCAAGCAGTACCTGAGCACAAGAGCTCTCTCCTCACCTGTGATTCCAATCCTTGTCCATGCTCGCTTATTAAAGTTTATATATTTTATTTTATTTATTA
Organism: Rhineura floridana; assembly: GCF_030035675.1. Classification (NCBI taxonomy): domain Eukaryota; kingdom Metazoa; phylum Chordata; class Lepidosauria; order Squamata; family Rhineuridae; genus Rhineura; species Rhineura floridana. The sequence continues at coordinate 68,158,245 of NC_084483.1, forward strand.
TTTGATTTATATCCTGCCCTTCCTCCCAGCAGGAGCCCAGGGCGGAGTTAGCCGGAGTGGGTTGAATGAATGGGTCACAAGTGTAGCAAATGCATCTTTGTGTGATGCTCCCTGCCCTTAAAGAGGTGGTGGTGCATCCACTTCTTAAAAAGCCCACACTGGATCCAAAAGAGTGTAACAACTATAGACCAGTCACCAACACCCCTTTCTTGGCAAAGGTGGGGGAGAAGGTGGTTGCAGAGCAATTGCAGATATTCCTGGATGAGACTGATTATATAAATCCATCACATTGTGGATTCATACCTGGTTTTGGAACAGAATCAGCCTTAGCCACTCTAATGGATTACCTTTAACATGCGAGAGACCAGGGGAATGCGACCGTTACTTCTGCTTGATCTCTCAGTGATATTTGATACCATAGACCATGGTATCCTCCTGGACAGACTCAGTAGTATTGGAAGCACTGTATTATGGTGGTTCTGCTCTTACGTTCAGGGTCGCATCCAGAGAGTAACTCTGGGTGAGTGTTCCTCAGCTTCCTGGCACTTGTGCTCTGGAGTTCTGCAGGGTACTTTCTCTCTCCAGTGCTATTCAACACCAATATGAAACATGCTGATGACACACAGCTCTATTTCTCCATAACATCTGAATCAGGAGAGGCTGTGAAAGCTCTGGATCAGTGTCTGGATGCTATAGTGGACTGGATGAGGGCCAATAAACTGTGGTTGAATCCTGGGAAGACAGAGGCTCTTTGGGTAGGTGGTTCCCATGTCTGGGGATATAGACAGTTTTCCTGTTCTGGATGGGATCATGCTCCCTCTGAAGGACCAAGTCTGTAGCTTAGCGGTACTCCTGGGTATCGTCAATGGCTAGGAGTGCCTTTTACTAGCTTTGTCTAGTTCATCAGCTATGGCCGTTCCTGGACAGGGATAGCCTGACCTCTATAGTCCATGTGTTGGTAACCTTGAGGCTGGATTACTTCAATGCGCTCTATGTGGAGCTGCCCTTGGCTGTGGGTCGGAATCACCAGCTGATGCAAAATGCGGTGGCCAGATTGCTGATGGGAGCACATGGCCACTGCATTCAATTTGACACAGCCATTCCTGGACTTCTAAAACATCTGCACTGGCTGCTCATCCACTACCGAGTCAGGTTCAAGGTCCTTGTATTAATTTACAAAGCCCCGAACAACTTAAGTCCAGGGTATCTTAGGGACTGCCTGAACCCTGCATCCTAAGCTCGGTCACTGAGATCATCTACAGGAGCAGCTTTGGTCATCCCCTGAGTTGGCGAGGCTCATGTGACATGAAATTGAGCCTTCCGTATCATCAGCCCAGTCCTCTGGAATACTCTGCCAACAGAGATTCAGCTGGCACCTTCTGTTTTAACTTTTAAGCGCCTGCTGAAAACTTTTCTGTTCCGCCAGGTTTATGCAGGCAATTAAGCAGATGCTTTCCCCCCCTCACAACAGTTGACCTTACTTTTTATCATATTTTTAATGTTTTTTATTCTATGGTGGCGGTGGTTTTTAACATATTATAAACCACTTTGATGTTTTTAATGAAATGGCAGTATACAAATATTTTTATAAACAAACAGAACTTGTGTGCTAACAGTAAGAAATAACAGTGAATATAAAGCAAATGTAGTTGTATTTGTTTCATTGGTTCTAAATGTGAAACCACCACAGTTAAGAGTATGCCCTATTTAGCAATATCTGAAAGGTACATCAGGTTATCTTCCCTGAACACATAATTTACAAAGTGACAAACACTCCAACAAGTTTCCAAGAGTTAAGCAGATACTTCAAATATATGGGATTGTGTTAATTCACTTGTCACTAACCAGCAACCACAAAATGAAGAAATATAGAAAGGATTGGGGTGGGGGAGCCCTTATAAAATGGATTTGTGGCAGTATGCAGTGAAGCATCCAGGATACAGGACAACCGTGCAGTCAGAGCTGCTAGGACAAAAATATCCAACTCACAAGGTCATCCTCTCCTTCAGCCAGGCCATAGTTTGGCAGCACTGCTCCTTCCATTGTGGTACTCTTGAACACTCCTTTAATTTTGCTGCTAATACTTCTGATTCCAGATGATTCTCCTTTTTTATGAGTACTCCTATGTGAAATAAAAAGGGAAATGCATATTGCACAACTATTTCAAAGAAAGAAAACTAAAATGCCTCAAAGAGAAACAATGAAACAAATCTACTGAATGAACTGACATGCAAAACTCAACACAGTACTGTACATTTCTTTGCCCCAATCCAGCAAGGGAGACCTATGAATAAAAACAGGCTTCTGCTCATGATAGATCCATACAAAAAGGTTGTTCGAAGAATATAAAGGAAAAGTTGCATCCAGAAGTCAGATGCAAGTGCAATACTTTTTGTACAAAGAGATGTTCAGAGTTGCCAGCTCTGGCCACTTGGTAAAAGAAGAGGAAAGAAGCAACCAAAGGTGACTTAGTCATGCTAGAATAAGGAAAGGAGCAGAGAGGAATGTATATCTTCGACTCTATTCAAACCTCTCTGGATTTTTATTTTTATTTATTTATTTAATTTGATTTATATACCGCCCTAAGCCAAAAAGGCTTTCTGGGCGGTGTACATAAAAGATAAAACAAGCAAAATATATAAATACAGTAAATATAACAGAATCGAAAATCAAAACAACAAACAACAAAAACCAAGCAACATCAAAATATAACAATAATAAGATACTGTTTAAAATACACGATAAAAACAATTAAATGCCTGGGAGTATAAAAAGGTTTTCACCTGGTGCCGGAAAGATAACAGCATCGGCGCCAGGCGTACCTCATCGGGGAGACTATTCCACAATTCGGGGGCCACCACCGAGAAGGCCCTAGTTCTGGTCACCACCCTCCAAGCTTCTCGATGGGATGGCACTCGGAGGAGGGCCTTAGATGTTGAGCGCAGTGTACGGGTAGGTTCGTATTGGGAGAGTCGTTCCACAAGGTATTGCGGTCCCATGCCGTGTAGGGCTTTATAGGTCAAAACCAGCACTTTGAATTTAGCCCGGAAACAAATAGGAAGCCAGTGCAGACGGGCCAGAACGGGTATTATATGAGCAGACCTTCTGGTCCGCGTCAGTAGTCTGGCCGCTGCATTCTGGACTAGCTGTAGTTTCCGAACTATCTTCAAGGGCAGCCCAACGTAGAGCGCATTGCAGTAGTCCAACCTAGAAGTTACCAGAGCATGAACAACTGAGGCAAGGTCATCACTGTCCAGGTAGGGACGTAGCTGGGCTACCAGTCGAAGATGGTAAAAAGCGTTCCGTGCCACCGAGGCCACCTGGGCCTCGAGAGACAAGGAAGGATCGAAAAGAACTCCCAAGCTACAAACCTGTTCCTTCAAGGGGAGTGTAACCCCATCAAGAACAGGATGAACATCCTCCATCTGGGCAGTGAAGGCACTCACCAACAGCGTCTTGGTCTTGTCTGGATTGAGCTTCAGTTTGTTAGCCCCCATCCAGTCCATTATCGCGATTGGATTTGACTTTAGTATTTACAGCAGGGGTGGGAACCTTTTGGCTCTCCAGATGACAATGGACCACAACTCCCATAATCCCTGACCACTGGCCATGCTGACTGGAGCTGATGGAAGTTGGAGTCCAACAACATCTGGAGGGCCATAGGTTCCCCATCCCTGAATGTGACTATGTTTAGGCATTACAACAAACTATGATTTAACATGATGGGGGAAAGCATAGTTTCCCCTCTGGGATCTTGTAGTTGTGCTCCCCCATTTCCTCTGGTGTAGCTGCAAGGATATAGGAAGTTTTCATTTCCAATTTCAATTAACCAGTTAAGTATGCTGTCCAAACCTTAAACTATGGATCTTAACTGTAGTTTGTTAAAAGGAGCCAGATTGATAATCTATTATTTGAAGCTGGGTTGTTTCAACCTTATCAAAGTTAAGATGAAGATTATCCACAGCTTGTTGGGTTCAGATGACATGAGAAACTGCAAATATGCTGCCCAAGCTCCTACTGGGAGGAAGGGTGGGGTATAAATTTAATAAATAAATAAATAATAAAATTAATAAAAAATGGACGTTAACGCTTCCAATTTCATCTGAATGTGCCTGGAGGAAGAAAGGGGAGGGTATTGTTGTTGTTATTCCAAGGCAGGTTACAACAATTTAAAACACAACTGTATGCAAGTCTAGAGGTAGGTGAGGCTTGTTCCTGTTACAAAAAAACATGGTATGCCATGACATCTGAATACAACAGCAGCAAAACATCATCCACTGTGGGTGCATGAAGGGAGCACTTTTTATACTGCAAGGGCTTTAAGGTGCATGGGTATGTTCATTGACACAGGGTACACTGTTAACGCATAAACATATTGCACCTTCCTCTTGTCCTGTGAAACACTTCTCAAAGGGGCCCAGGACCCAGGCCATCCAATGAGTCAGGTGCAGTAGGTCAGCTTTGCTTCCGGGAGAAAGTCAAGGGGTGCACTTGGGGATAGCACTAAGATGGGTTGCTAAACCTGGTCCCTGCCACCATTTGAAAATCAAACGTATTCTTGTCTGCACAGCTTCCTCTTCATCACCTCATCCTGTAGGTGGGCTTCTGTGTCTGGTCACAGAAACCTGAAGGAATGTTTTAAAATGGTTCAAAATATACAGATTACATTCACTAATAGGCAAAAAACCTTGCGGTTTAAGAATGTACCTATAGCCCACAGATATTTCTATCAAAATTCAAAAAGCAGGGAAATTGAGCAGCTATTGTGAATGCACAAGTGGAGCAGGAGACCTGACCTCCTTTCTGAGATATTGTACTGCCCTACAAATTGGCCAAAATGCAAACACAATTTGGGTTGGTCTTTCACAGTCCAATCCACTTCCTGTGTAGCTTGGAAGAATTTGGTAACATGTGCCTCTGAGTATATGGTGAGTGGTGGCAATACCTGCCATCTCCAAAGATAGAGAATTATATTTTTGTATGTTTGTTGGTGTTCTCACTTTGCTTCTTTCCTGTGTTACTAATGTTTCTACAGAGAATCTAAACTAGAAAAGTTTATTTCCCTCATTATTCATCCTACAAATCTGTGTCAAATTTATTTTTATTAATTTAAAGCCTTTTTATTGGTCAATGTCATATAATGGTGAAGACAGCCTTTTGTATTTCAAATTGTTGGTTATGTTCTATTTCTATTTTGGGTGCATTAACAGTTGAATCTGAAACTGCAGTTCGATGTAAAATCAGACTGATTACAGTATGTTGCTACTTCAGCAATGACTCCAGCTGTTGGAAAAAAGAGGATGATGTTTTCAGCCTGCTATGTTTAAACCACTTCATTTAAGGCAAGGTGGGCACGGTCAAAAACATAGAGCACACCTAGAATTTTGCTAGAATATATTTCACCTCCCACTGTTTTATCTTGTGCAAATTGAGAGACTCCTGAGGTCCACTGGAGACTATTCTGCAGAAGTCAGTGCCATTATTCCACAATTATGTTTGGAGTTTTTTTAGTGTAAATTTTTGAAAGGTGTTGCTGTACTTCACCTATTCACAGAAATAAAAACAAAAGAAAATGATTCCCTATAGGAAACGTCACTAAAATTGCAAAGTAAAACAGACATATTTAAAGTGACCATCTGAACTATATCAACTGTCTTAATAATGTTGCTTCCTATCTGCTAAAACAAGATCAGCACAGCACAGGTCTTCTTTCTATTATTTGGGCTGAGTGCAGGTGTTGCCACCACTCACCATATGTTCAGAGGCACATGTTACCAAATTCTTCCAAGCTACACAGAAAGTGGATTGGACTGTGAAAGACCAACCCAAATTGTGTTTGCATTTTGACAAATTTGTAGGGCAGTACCGTATCTCAGAGAGGTCAGGTCTCCTGCTCCCCTGGTGCATTCACTATAGCTGCCCAATTTCCCTGCTTTTTAAAGTTTGATAGAAATATCTGTGGGTTATAGGTACATTCTTAAACCGTAAGGTTTTTTGCCTATTAGTGAATTTCCCTGCTTTTTAATCTAGGAGGTAAGAAATGGGATCCTGTGCAAGCTTGCTGAGAATGGATTGATCATTTGCATGCTTATTGACTTCAGTGGGATTTACTCCCCTGCAATCATGCTTAGGATAGGTGAAACTGACTACAGGGGATGGGGAGGGGAGGAGGAGGAGGAGGAGGGAGGGGAGGAGAGGCAGAAGGGAGGACTGGGATGGGAGCAGGCAGGAGGGGGAGGGGAGAAGGACAAGTTTGATCATTTGCATGTTTATTGAGTTCAGTGCGATTTACTCCTGTGCAATCATGCTTAGGATAGGTAAAACTGACTGGGGGGAGGGAGGGCTGGAGTGAGCAGGGGAGGAGGAAGAAGGAAGAGGGAGGAGGAGGAAGGGAATGGAGAGGGGAAGGAGGGGGAAAGCAGGTCTGATCATTTGCATGCTTATTGAGTTCAAAGGGATTTACTCCTATGCAATCATGGTTAGAATAGGAAAAAACTGACCATGGGGGAGGAGGCGGGGGAAGGGGGAGCATATTGGAGGGGGGCAAAGGAAGGGGGAGGGGAGGGCAGGTTTGATCATTTGCATTCTTATAGACTTCAATGGTATTTACTTCCGTGCAATCATGCTTAAGATAGGTAAAACTGACCATGGGGAGGAGGAAGGGGAGGAGGAGGAAGGGGAAAGGGAAGGAGGGAATTGGAAGGGGATGGGGAGGGAGGGGCAAAGGAAGGGGCAAAAGGGAGGGGATAGGAGGGAGAAGGGAGGGTAGGTTTGATCTAGGGGTGCCAGGCTCAGGGCCTGAGAATGATTCTGTATCTTTAAGAGAAGACAAAATTCAGCCAAGTGCAGGTTTTCTTGCAACACTGTAATGGGAAAAACCACAAGGTGAAATTCTCCCTTCCACCTGCACAACTTTTAAACATATAGAGGACCTCTTGGAGGCTGGGCCTGGCAACCCTAGTTTGATCATTTGCATACTTTTTGAGTTCAATGGGATTTATTTCTGTGCAATCTTGTTTGAAAATGGAAATGGATTGCCTTCAAGTCGATTGAACTTATGGCGACCCTTTGAATAGGGTTTTCATGGTAAATGGTATTCAGAGGTAGTTTTACCATTGCCTTCCTCTGAGGCTGAGAGGCAGTGACTGGCCCAAGGTCACTCAGTGAGCTTCATGACTGTGTGGGGATTCGAACCCTGGTCTCCCAGGTCCTAGTCCAACACTGACCCGGGGGAGGGGGAGCGGGAGGGGAGGAGATTGGGTGGGTGGGCACTGGGCAAAGGGAAACATTGTGAACAGTATCATTGCTTTTCAGCGTTTCCCTCACCTTTACAGCAGGCACATGTAGCCTCCCACCCAAATTTAAACCAAAGCTGCCCCTGGCCACATCCACACCAGACCTTTATTTCACTTTGGACAGTCATGGCTTCTCTCAAAGAATCCTGGGAAGTGTAGTTAATGAAGGGTGCTGAAAGTTGCTAGGAGACGCCCTGTTCCCATCACAGACCTTCAATCAGAGCGGCTGACTGTTAAACCAGTCTGGCCACTGGAGCTCTGTCAGTGGAATAGGAGTCTCCTCTCCACACCCTTCACAAACTACACTTCCCAGGATTCTCTGAGGGAAGCCATGACTGTCTCAAGTGAAATCAAAGTCTGGTGTGGGTATGGAGCCCTGATTAGCCAAGCCCAGCAGCTGTGAGGCTTTTAGAACACTGACAGTTGGCTCTTACTGAGCATGCCCGCCCTTATCATTGGCTTCCAGCCAAAATTTCTTAAATTAATTAAAAATCAGCCAGGCATTTTTTTAACTATTAAACTGCAGAAGATGAAGGTCAGAGTATGGGGCAAGGTCAGTATTAGGTTACAGGTACTCTCTGAACATGGCTGATTTGTAATGAATTTCAACAGATTATGAGAACTCTCAGGGGAAAAAGTCCAAAAGGGCTCTGGGTTTTTTCTCTCTTTTTAGACTTTGAACTCTCTCTTCTCTGTCTGTTTTGTGTATCGCCATGGAAATTGAGAGGGTTGTTAAGCAAGCGTTTCTGAGTTCAGGACTATAAGTTTTGTAAGGTTTTGTTCTGAAATGAGCTTATGGGAAGCATCAGAATGGCATGGGGGGTATTTTCAATTTAACATTGTGGAATGTGGAGAATCCACGCTGGCTACAGTATACCACTCTGGTGGCTGTATAATTCCCACAGCTTTCTGAAATGCATCCCTCCAAGTGTTCTAAGTTCTAGATGAGGGAAAATGCATGGCTGTAGTGAGGAATGCAAATTTGTTGGCTAATGGTCTGTCTTTTCATTTAAATTTTCTGCCTCCTGGATGCTCTGCTATAAGTTGCTCTAGCTCTGAGCAAGATTATAAACCATGCATGAAGCCAACTTCTTTGGGGCAAGCTGCTTTCTCAAGCCAGGAGGCTTTGTTTGCATCTGTTTTCCCTCATATTCAGTCAGTCCTAACCCTCCCATCTGGCTTTTTGCCATCTCTCCCTGATGTTTTAAAGTAAGTTAGGGTCATCTCATATCACATACGTCTGTGTAAATGCTTATTTCTGTTGAGTGTGCTTTCTTCAGTATTTTTTTCCTATTCAGATAGCTATGATTCTGTAGTATGAACAGCCAACTGTCTTAATTGCTCTTTATTTCTACATTCTATTTTGTATTTGATAGGATGCTGTAGTAAGAACAATTAGTGGATCCTAGACAAAGTTCATTCACATACACTGCCTATTTATGCATGTGTGCTTGCCCGCTGCTCTTGAACCAAACAAAATCGGCTCATTTTCTACTCTAGAAATGTACCAAGCATCTGGGTGAAAAACACAAAAGTGTGTGTTATTTAAAAAGCAGTATTAATGGGGGGGAAGGGGGATAGCACTATTTAGTAATAGTTATGTAATAATTATACTGTGCTATTTTCTGCTAACAGTAATATCCATTAATGCTACCAAACAGAACAGGGTCTTCAGGTATCTGCTTATTAACCCTAACTATTCTGATTTCCTAGTAAGTTTCTGTTCTGATATAAAACCTGAGAAATAGACAGATAGATGTAAATATCTATCTATCTACATACACCTAACAGTTTGTCCCTGATATTAAAAGAACATTATCAAACTAGGATGAGTACAATAGGTGATTAGTATTTCAGAATGCTTAGTGACAGATTTCTAGAGGTAAGAAAATGTCCATGAAAAGCTATGCATTAAGCCAAGCTGAATGCCATTTTTGCTTATCTTAGTTACTTGCATTATTTCTACATGAATTCAGCGTAGAAATAGTCTTCCTGTATTTAAAAACTGTGCGCACAAATGACAGTATGATATAGTCACAAACAGATGGAATGTAAATAGGCAACATCAATGGCATATCAGCTCAACTTCCAAAAACCATCCAAGACTACCTCTCCAATTAGGCAACTAATTTTATTCCACAAACCAAGAAAGGATGTGAATCCACAGTCTAGTCTACTCAAATAATGCAGTTTAGAATGCTAGTAGCTAATAGTTATTTTCAAATGCAACTGGACATATTAGCTTGTCTTTACAAGATCCTGATCCTGCATTCAACTACATATATGATTAAAAAGTGCCTTGTTCCATAAACGTTTTGACATCAGGTACGCTTACTCACTGCTGAACTTAAATTTAATGCATTTAGCTAAGCTGTTAACAGAACACTTAAAAATGACCTGCTGAACCTAAGAGGTCATAGCAGAAATCTGATTTCTCCTTCTTTGAGTCTTAAAACCATGCTACAGTAGGATCGCCTGATTGCATCTGCATGCCAGTATCACCTGCTTAGATTTTGGTCAGGCAGTTGTTAGAAGCACAAGACCCGGCAATACTATTCAATAATAACAATAATAATGGAAGGCTACCTTACAGCAAGTCAAACCCATTCATCCAAGTAGCTCAGTAATGTCTACACTGACTGGCAGCAGTTCTCCTGGGTTTCAGACAGGGGTCTCTCCCAACTCTATCTGGAGATGCCAGGGATTGAACCTGGGGCCTTCTGCAACCAAACCAGATGCTCTGTCTGCTACAGCCCTCTCCTGATCATTCATTAATATATGTTTTCAGTTAATTAATCTATCAGTTAAATTGTGTATTTAATATTTCTGAAGCAAGTAGCACGTTATTGTATGTCATAGCAGGCATCACCTGTTCTCTATTTGAAAATCCCACCTTTTAAAATAACTTAATTTAATTGAGTTGACAGCATCCAATTTTATAAAGAAAACATATGTGAAATTAAACTGACAGATTAAGAAATGCTTCAGCAGGCGTTATCATGCAAATGAAATACACTGTTCATTGCACCTCATTAGTATGGTTGGTATTACAGGCTTATTGTTTTTTTCACTGTGGCTTGTCAAAGACAGGATATTATGGACAAAGAATGACAATAGGTTTGAATGAATATTTCACATAATAAAATGCTCAAGTTTGTCTTAAAACAAAGCTGAATACATTTTACAATCATATCATTAAAAAACTCTTTTAAAACATGCAATTATAATTCACCTACTTGTTTGATTTAGAATTGCGTGTTGGAGATTCATCTACTTTTAAGAGATGCCTGAAAAACTAAGCCAGGAAAAAAAGTTAATTGCTAAGAACAAATTTCCCATTTTATCAGCTTCTAAACCACCATTTCCACACTAAAGCAACTGTAGCTCCCTACTTATGATTCTTTTGTCAGAAATGCTTCAAAGTAAACATTCTTTGATATGCTTCTGAATACGAGCTGCTGGAAACCACAGGAGGGGAGAGTGCTCTTGCACTCAGGTCCTGTTTGGGGGCTTCCCATAGGCATCTGGTTGGCTACTGTGAGACTTTTGGTCTTATCGCGAAAACGGTCTTTTCTGTGCATGTCAAGATATCAGGTGGGTAAGTAGCTCCACCTAGAGGTTGAAGGCAGAAGAGCACTGTTGATTTTTGCAGGAACTTCCTGTTTTGTGTATATCCCAGCTCAGTTCTTGATGACAAGCTAACTAGTATTGAGAGCATTGACAGGAAGTACAACATGAAAAGTCAAGCAACAGCACTCATACACTCTGCAAGAAGCCTACCAGGTACACATGATTGCAGCCCAGCTCTCCTAGGGAGTGGCCCTGATATCATCTTTGACATGCACAGAGAAGACCGTTTTCACGGTAAGACCAAAAGCCTCTTCTCCTGTGCATGGAAAGATGATATCAGGTGGGACATACCAAAGCTGACCTATGTAGGGTGGGAATATTGCTGGCCTGAATTCATTGACAGTCAGAGAGGACATGCTGTAGCACTCTCCTCCCAAAGGCTGCTTCTGTGGAGTGTCTAATGAATGTATTGGGAGTGGCCCATTGGGCCGCTTTACGTATCTCTGTTAGTGAAGCATTTTTCGAGAACACTGCCGTTGTGGCTGCTGCTCTAGTGGAATGAGCCACTATCTTGGCTAGTTGCACCAGTCGCAGTGAAGCATATGCCAAGGTAATACATGTCCTGATCTATCTAGCAAGGGCGGAGGTTGAAACCTTGTTTCCTAATGAAGCTGGATGAAATTAAACAAATAAACTGTCTGTCTTGCGAAAGGGCTTAGTTTTGGATATATATACTTTTAAGGCTCTTTTCACATCCAGTGAGTGCCATGCCTTTTCTGTGGGGTGCACAGGGTTAGGGCAGAAGGAAGGGAGCACTAACTCTTGTGGACAGTGATAGATAGAACCTCAGGATGAAAAGAACTATCCTATGAGCACCAACAATGTAAGAGAAAGCTATTTACCAAAATTATCACTTCTTCTGAACTCATTCCCTAGACTTCTGCCTCTTCAGGATCAGTAAATCTTTCATTCAGTTTCACTTACCACTTTGTATCTCTTCCACAGTGAAAGAGGACTCCTCCTGGGGCTTGCGCAATGAGCGCTGCTGCTGCGAGGCGGGAAAGGAGCGTTGGTGACTCAAATGTTGCCGCCAGATTTCGTTTCCACTGATAATGAGATTGGTGTGGGGGGGCATACGGCTGAAAGCGGTGGTAATGAGCCGGTCCAGGCTAAGGGGAGGGGACATTAAGTCCTCCTGTGGAGCGCCCCTTACAACTTCCCACCCCTGCACGGGTCTGGTGGGGAAGGGAGAGAAATCCCTTACTTGGTTTTTCTCGCACCGTGGAAGAGCTCCGGGAGAGGAAAGGTGGGAAGGGAATTTTTTTAAAAAAAACAAGGGGGGGAGGGTAAAGTCAGAGGAGGAAAACCAAAAGGATATAAGACAAATACAAAAAACAAATATACAGGCCTGAACACAGAGCAGAGAGAGTGATCAACCATTGTGTGTGAGTGATCAACCGTTGTGTGTGAAAGCAGAAGAGAACTGAGCTGGGAGATACACAGAACAGGAAGTTCCTGCCAAAATCAACAGTCCTCTTCTGCCTTCAACTGCTAGGTGGAGCTACTTACCCACCTGATATCTTTCCATGCACAGGAGAATAGGATGCTGGACTACATGGGCTAGTGGCCTGGTCCAGCAGGCTCTTCTTATGTTCTTACTATAAAGTATCAAATTTAAGATTAACTCTGCTTTACTGCTCAGATCTAAAGGTTGGTTGTAATTTGTTATTTCAAGGCAGATTCCTTAATTAGTCTTAAAGTGATAATATAATCTGAAAAAGCCATGAATGGGTAACAATATCTGGACAGCATGATTGAGCATTTCTGTATTTATTCACATTTACAATTACACATATCTTAAAACAATGTGGTACAGTACTTTCTCTCCCTTTGATAAGAAAAAACTCCCTGCCTCAGCAGTCGAGGCTTAACACCTCAATGCTGCCCTCTGAAGGAAGTACGTTGGTTCTAGCCCTTGTCCAAAAGAGCTTTGTGAGTCAGGGGAAGGCATTCATAGTATTGACTGCACCCACACTCTCCTCACACAATTTTCTGCAAGGGTAAAGGGCTTGGTCAATATCTTCCCTTAGCTACTTACTCCCTATTCTCCTATGCTGCTTTAGGCACTTGGCACGTATGTATTCAGATGTCTTCTTTAAAAACAGAGCATGATTGTTCCACGGTAGAATTCTGTCCATGGAGAATCAGAAATCAATTAGCTCCTTTCAGCTAAAAAAATATTTCAGAGAGTAAGACTGCAAAAGTGAAAGCCATCTTAACCAAACACAAATGGACAAGAACTAAAACCACTGGATTACAATTGCGGCACCTTTTCAAAAATATAACTGAACAAAAACTTTACGATGAGCATTCTCTCATCTTCAGGCTTACCTCACCACTGTGACAGAACCTAGGTGTGAATACACTCTCTAAGAGGGAGAAAACATGTTCATAGGCTTCAAAAAGGCATCGCATTCTTTGCAGCTTCACAACTTCATCATAGGGACCTTCAGCAACTACAGGTGAAAACATGGAGAATTTGGGTGTGTAAAATATCATCTGTATAAAAATGCATAGTAATAGGAGAATTTTGATTTTCTCTGGAAGGAACAAAATCACCAAATAGCGTCCTTTGCATTTAAGCAGTTTTGTCCCCTCTTGATATTGGGAGGTTGACCAGCGTGGAGCAGCTATTTTGATAGTAGTAAGGAACAGAAATTATGGAGGCAGGGAGGGGGGGAGAGAGTGAGTGAGGGAAAAGGCCACTGAATGTGAAAAAGCTTCATCAGTGCATGTACTTGGACTAGATCATACTATCCTATGAGCACCAACAATGTAAGGGAAAGCTATTTACCAAAATTATCACTTCTTCTGAACTCATTCCCTAGGCTTCTGCCTCTTCAGGATCAGTAAACCTTTCATTCAGTTTCACTTACTACTTTGTATCTCTTCCACAATGAAAGGATCAAATCCAATTTTGTCAATGCTTTCATCCAAACAATATGTTTTGTATATTTTCTGCACTTCTTCATGAAGGGACATCTTCTCCGAGTCTGATAATTCTGGCTGCAAGATTTTGTCATTAAGTTCCTCTGTTGGTAGAAGAAAATTTTAAAAGGGGCATTATTTCTGAATATTGCAAATATTCCCTTTAAAGAAAAAAGGCTGTTAATAAAATTAGATAAAATACATTCCCAAATTATTACCTGATGAACACAGAACACACTTGCTTAACTCATAAAACTATGACACAACCACCAAGCAACTGTAATTGCTCTGCTCTTGGGATCCCTGCACTAGATTTCATTCCCATGAAATCTAAGTCAGCATGTGTCATCATCAACTTCTCCCTATATACCCAACACACACCCTCTCTGCCTTTAGCAGGTGTGGCTAATCTGTGGTCCTCCAGATGCTGCTGAACTACTAGTCCTATCATCCCTAATCACTGACCATGCAGGCTGGGCCTAATGGGAGCTAGAGTCTAACAACATTTAGAGGGCCAAAGGTTCTGCATATTTGGCCATTTAGTCACAGGAGACCAAGCTTGAGCCTAGTGAACTTTGATTCTTTCTCCCTCAGTGCTTTTTCTAAACCTAGCCTGGGTATTGATAAAAACTGAACCAGAAAGGAGGGAGGGGAGAGGGGATTATCCCTGACTAAAGAAAACTAGAAAATAATGTGCAAATCAGGGGAAAACAAATCAAAATCCCACCAAATGGTTCAGCTAATTTTACTATCACATATAGACAAATAATCAAGAATTTTAAGCTAGGTAACTAATATGCTTAAAATGCAAATATTTTAGCACATAGTTCAGCAAGAGTATCCTTAAAGAACCATTTCACTAACTAACCTCAGCACCACAGAGGCTCTATTCCAATTGGCACTATGAGCATCGGTGCATACCACATCCCTAGCCATCTCCAGTTCAGATATCAGATTTTTATTTAATTAATTAATTTCTACCTTGCCTTTCAACCACCAAGACCTTAGGAAAAGACACAATCCCATAAAGTACAACACTGAAAATTTCAAACCATCATTACATTACACACAGCAAAAAACAAAACAAAACTTTCAATAACTCCACCAACTCCAACATTCATATATGGCTCATACCAACTATCTCCCAAAAGCCTGAACAAATAAAAACACCTTAAGCTGGGGTAAAAAACAACACCTTAAGCTGATGTCAGATCATTCTGTGCAAAGAAAAGTCAGCATTACCTTTAGCAGCCAGAAGGATCTTTTATCTTTGATCACAGTGCTAAACTCCACAATGCTAAGCACCACAGTACTGAGATCGGAGAGAAACCTTCTGCCTCTGTTTTTTGAATAAAAGCCATCATTGCTCCCCAGCCATAGAATGAGAGTGGGGGTAATGCTGCCTTTTACTCTTAAAGCGCAGACAGAGGGCTTATCATGGATCTCAGTATTGCAGTGCTCACGGCTAAGATTGACAAGAAAAACCCATCTGCCTGCTCTTTAGAGACAATCTTTAAATAGCAGCAGAGGGATTTTTTTCTCCTGAGGAAATAAAGCATCCTGTCTGCTCTTTAGAGACTGCTTCTAAAGATTAGGCAGGGAGTTTTACCTCCTGATTGGATGTGGGGATAAAACTGTAGGGTCTAGCAAGTTACTTCCTTTGGCTTGGTAGGCTGAATTCCTCCATGGGCTAGCAAACTCTGGTCTAGATAATCAGTTTCTTCCAGGCACATCTGAAGCTAACCCACTATCACCTTTTCAATCACCTTGCCCAGAAAGCGGATATGGTAGTGGTAATCATGGAGAGATTGTACAATTGCCTTTTTAAAGGCAGGCAGTATCTCTCCTTTCTGCAGTGAGGCATTTACTTCTCCCTAGATCCACCCAGTCAATTCCATTCAGCAAGCTCTTATAAGCAAAGAACAGCAAAGATGAAAAGGGCACATAAGCTGGCCATACCCCTTCAAGTGTCTTGTTCACATCCTTGGGCCAAAGTAAATAAAGCTGATCCTATACAGTCAGAGTAGAATTGTGTCCTTGATGCAAGTCCAGTTTAGGCATCCACCAGCTCACAGCAAAAAGCACCTCAAAATTGTCATGGCTGGCTGCTGAGAGTTCATACAGTCCCAACTTTGGATTAGATGTAACAAATGCATTCACTGCCCTGAACAGCTCTGCTGGTCTCAACCTTTCAAGCTCTTAACTGCTTGGGGTCAAGGTCATCTAAAGAACCACCTTCCCCCTGTCTATATAGTCCTGTCAATATGCCAAGAGCCACTTCAGGAGTACTTCTTGAGTGCCTGATGTTAACATTGGTTAGGTAATGTGCAATAGAGGCAGGAACTTCTACGTGCTGTCTCCAACACTATTCAGCTGCCTTCCAATGGCCAATGTTTTGCCCCTTCAATTCCAGCATTTAGGTGGGACTTGCAGTCATTCATTTTCATGGCTGCATTTAACTGATACTATAAAATTGATTGGGTCTCAATCTGTTCTGCAATTATTTTCCAATTGTACTCCCACTCTTTTATATGCTGCTCTGCTGGTCTCAACCTTTACAGCTCTTAATGGCTTGAGCCCAGGTTATCTGAAGGACTACCTTCACCCTATCTATATAATCCTCTCAATATCAACGGCTTCTATTCATTTAAACTATATGCTTCCTCCAGGGTCAGAGACTGCATGCCTCTCAGTAACAGTTGCTGGGGAACAACAGTAAGAAATGGCTATTGCTCTCATGTCCTGTTTGTGGGCTTCCTGGATGCATCTAGTTGGCTACTGCGGGAAATGGGATGCAGTACAAGATAAGCCTAGCAGGACTGTTATATTTTTAAAGGCTGGTGTTGGACTACGACCTGGGAGACCAGGGTTCAAATCCCCACATAGCCATGAAGCTCACTGGGTGACCTTGGGCCAGTCACTGCCTCTCAGCCTCATGAAAACCCTATTCATAGGCTTGCCATAAGTCGGAATCGACTTGAAGGCAGTACATCTACATCTAGTAATATTATCTACATCTAGTAATATTATATACCATTGTATAACTGTCATGTACCTTTTTCTCTTTGATAAGATGAAAAACTTCACATAAAAATCTACATTGATCCAGTCTTAGTACTATGTAATGTTAAACATGCAGGAGTTAAGCAAATTACCAACGTGAATATTTTTCTCCATAACCTTCCCCCCTTTTCCTTCCTTTTCTCTGTAATGCATCACAATTACTAGATTGCAAACCACTATGGTGAGCAGCTCTCTATTCTCCCCCCAGAGACTAGTACGATTTATTATTATTATTAATTTTATTTCCAAATTAAAGACAGTTTACCAAAGGCAAGAAAATCTAAATTAATAATAAAATAAAAATAATAAAAAGCATGAAAAAAGAGAGAAAGTAAAAACAGAGAAAATGGAGTGCTCAAATCAGTACTCCTAGATCTATCTCAGTGGTTTCCAACCTTTATGAGTACGGGACCTGCTTTGTAAGCTCAAACAATTTTGTGACCCCCCTCCCCATTGTAATCTTAGTCAGTTAATTGAAAAAATGGTGTGTGGCATAATCACATCTCCAAATCTCCCTTTCCATAAAAAGCTCCCTGCAGACAGGGAGCTATTGCTTTCTTTTCTTAATGCAAAGGTCCAATCAGATTGGGATCCCCCCCCGACAGTCTGAAGATGTACAGTCCTGTCTCTTGACACCAGTGGTTTACAGTGTTGGGCTAAGATCCAGGTTCAAATCCCCACATAGCCATGAAGCCCACTGGGTGACCCTGGGCCAGACATAGTCTCTCAGCCTGACCTATCTCACAGGGTTAGTGTAAGGATAAAATAGCACCACAGATCCATGTGCAGCACCTTGAGCAACTTGGAGGAAAGGTGGGATATAAATGCAATAATCATTAAATAAATAAATAAATAAATTTCAGCTGCAGCATGTGGACCCCAGCATCAGCCAACCTGCTGAGCTTTTTTTTTTAATAATAATCATCATCAAGAAGCAGCAATGTGTTGGTGCAAGGGATGCTAGATTGTGCACTGCAGAAGACAAGGTACAGACTGAGGTGTTTTTTTAGTGCTTTTAGGCCTTGGGATGATCATCAGAACTGATGACTTGGTTAGCGTGCACTTGGGGAATGAGAGTGGATCAGAAGACAGATCAGCACACACACACAAACATACCTGCCCCTCCTGCAAGCATCTGTAGGCTTGCATGCATTTGGGCATGGGGGGGGAAGCTCTCAACTGCCACAGCATCTTGGAGAGGTTGGGGGTGTGGAATGTAGAGGGAATAAAGGGGGGACGCTGGCACACACAGCCTCAGAGATGGGGGGCAAGTAAGTCCTGTGCTTCCTCACTGCTTCTTGGTTCTGTCTGGGCTGAAGGCAACATCTGGGTGGCCTCGCAAATAAGAATAATTTTTAAAAGGAGGTGGCAGCGAAGCAGGAGTCAAGAAAGGTAGGCAGGCTGGCTGCCAGGAAGGAAGGGGGAAAGCAGCCTTTCCTTGCAGCCTTGCTTCTTTTTGCTTCATGAAAAGCCCTTTCCTCTTGTTCTGAGTAAGGGAGTCAGCAGCAGCAGCACTGCAAGGAGACAGGAGTTGGTGATAGTAATTCCTTCTTTTTCCTGGTAGCTCCTTTGGCATCTGCCAGATGTTTTATAGGCCAGTGGTTCCCAACATTTATGAGCACGGGACCCCCTTTATAAGCTAGAATTTTTTTGTGACCCCCTCCCCCTAGGGAGGCAGGCTGGCTGCCAGGAAGGAAGGGGGAAAGCAGCCTTTCCTTGCAGCCTTGCTTCTTTTTGCTTCACGAAAAGCCCTCTCTTGTTCTGAGTAAGGATGTCATCAGCAGCGGCAGTGTGAGGAGACGAGAGTTGGGATAGTAATCCCTTCTTTTCCTGGTAGCATTTCCCTCAGCCTCCTTTGGCATCTGCCATATGTAGCATAGGCAGATGCCTACCAGTCACGTAGTGGCAAATTCAGACGTGCAGGGTCCCTTCATGATAGCCAGTCATACCCCTTTTCACCTTTTCTCTTTTATTTTTTTGCTGCTGGGTTGAGAATGAGATCATTGTTACCACTGTCCCACAACATATGCTCTTATGAGCCAATAAGCATGAAAAGGGAGAGTGTTAGCTACTGAGAAGAGTCTTCTCAGTGGCTAACTCACCTCCTTTCACTGTGCTTGGCTCCAATCAGCAAGAAAGGACAAAGAAGCATCTTAGAAGGCTCTTCTCAGTGGCCATCGCACTCCACTTTCATGTTATTGGCTTGTAGGATGTTGGAGACATAGGGACTCTGCTGGGATCCTGCTCCCGAAAAAGTAAATGGTCCAAGACCCCCCCGAGACCCTGGACAACTACACCACTGATGCCTGCCCTCGGCGTGCCTGAAAGACACTCTGGTGCTTCAGCAAAGTCCTTCCCTCTCGTCTGGAGCAAGGGGGAGGTGTCATCTGCAGTGGCAGCGAGGAGCAGACAGCGTCTAGGTAGTGAAGCCTTTTTTAAAAAAAATAATAAATAATTCATTTCTTTACTGTTCTTGGCCCCCTCTGGATTACTTCACGGGCCCCAGGTTGGGACCCACTGATCTATCTGTTTATTCTACAGTGTCACTTTCGTCTCTTCCATCAGACACCCTCCAGACACAATCCAGCACTCAAGAATTAAGAATCTTGTGACACTACAGATTCCATAAAAGCGCAGATATTGCTAAACCTAAGAGTTATTTTCTGCCTCGCTGTGCAAGTAATAAAGTCATTCCATATACTTAACACAATTTTAAGTGCACAGTAATAGTTCTATAGTAATAGCAATAATTTTCTCAAAATGGCTATTTACAAATAAAGTTTGAGCTTATTGTGGTATCTTACCTACATCCAAGCAAAACTGCAAAACATGCACTGCTCCTTCTTTTTTCAAAAAGTTCATGAAGAGAAAGAAAAGGTCCTGCTGGTTTTTAATTTCTTTCAGATCCAACTGCAATACCTGAATAATGAGCAAAAAAAAATGTTCCTGGTTATCTGTAACATCGTTTCAATAACAAAAACAAGAAAAATGTAAACATACACAACATTTAAATAAATTTTGTTTCATGCTTACAGAGGGCTTTTTGCTTCTGGGCTCTGCAAACTTTTGTAGAAAGGGAACCAAAGCTGAAGCAGGCTCTGTTGCTTTTTCAGGCTGCAGAATAAGAGCAAGTCAACTGAGGAACACCATAGGACTTTGTAAGTAGCACAATTTTATTTTTGTTTTATCAGTACTCACTGGACTGTCATCAATGAAAATAAGTAGCAAGTGGTTCACAGTATCCTAAAAGAAGATTTAAAAAATATTTTACACACAATAATTGGGACCATATGAAAACTTCATAGTGTCCTCTCCCATCACATTGCCTGCCATTTCTGAAAGTCCACTCCCGCAAGGCTCAGGAGAAATCAGCACCAGTTTTCCTCTCCTTTGTGAGCAACCCTATTTAAACGCCAGCCACAATCTCTCTAAAACCTTGGGTATGATGGAGATACAGACACATGCTTGTAAGATATTACCTGTAGCACATCTGTTTATCCTTCTTCTATATAAAAAACTGAATTCAAACCATAAGGTTAAGAAGATTAGAGAGATCTGAAGCTGAAATTAGATGTGATGTGGCTCAACCAAACTTGGCTTCTGTTGAATTTTGTGAGAGGGATGTAAAACACAGAATGGACAAGAAGGAGGTGAACCATTCCCTGAAACTGTTGTTTCAAACACAGTTTTCCTCCTGGTCAAGGCCACTTCTTCCTACAAGAAGATAAACTTCAAGAAGAATTTCAGGAAGAAGTGTGCATGAAGGGAGGGATCCATTACACTATCCTATTCATTATCGATTACTCTATCCTACTCTTGCAGCACTAACGCCTCACCCATTTTGCAGCAATTTGGCAGTGACTCAGGCCACTCCCATCCATTCTTGACTTTGTCTGTGGAAGCACACGTGGCAAGTCCCAGACCACCTCAGGATGTGAACTTGGTACTTCCAAGGGAATGCAACCCCATCCAGAACTGAAAACCTTCTTTGGGATTAACCTGATTTCGTATTTGCAGATTTATTTATTTTATTATTTATTAATTGCATTTCTAAACCGCCCTATAGCAACAAGCTCTCAGGGCGGTGTACACAAGATAAAACCACAATTAAAATATGAACAAGTGTGGATTATAAAACATATCTAAGAACAGAATTAAAATACAAGATTAAAATGAAAATTATAATTACAATAAGTTTAAAATTAAAATTAAATTTAAGCTTAAAATGCCTGGGCAAAGAGGTAGGTTTTTACCTGGCGCCGAAAAGATAACAAAGAAGGCGCCAGGCGTATCTCATCTGGGAGGGCATTCCATAATTCAGGGGCCACCACCGAAAAGGCCCTAGTTCGAGTTGCTATTCTCCGGGCCTCCCTATGAGTTGGGACCCGGAGAAGGGCCTTAGACGTCGAGCGCAGTGAATGGGTAGGTACATAGCGAGAGAGGCGTTCCATCAGATATTGCGGTTCGATGCCGTTAAGGGCTTTATAGGTAAGAACCAACACTTTGAATCTGGCCCGGAAACATATTGGTAGCCAGTGCAGTTGGGCCAGAATAGGTGTTATATGGTCGAATTTCTTCGTCCCAGTAAGAACTCTGGCCGCAGCATTCTGCACTAGCTGAAGTTTCCAAATCATCTTCAAAGGTAACCCTACATAGAGTGCATTACAGTAATCCAATCTAGAGGTTACCAGAGCATGAATAACTGAGGCGAGGTTTTCCCTGTCCAGATAGGGTCGTAGTTGGGCTACCAGCCGAAGCTGGTAGAACGCATTCCGTGCCACTGAGGCTACCTGAGCCTCAAGTGACAGGAGCGGATCTAATAAGACCCCCAAACTACGTACCTGCTCCTTTAGGGGGAGTGTAACCCCATCCAGGGCAGGTCTAACATTGTCAGGCCCAGGATGTGACTCAGGAACCAGACCAACGGCTGTAGTTAATTCGTGTTTTATTAGGGTAATGTCCAAACAAAGACTGCGTTTTCTCATGAAGCAATACAGGGATACAGGTCCTGCGGCATTGGGAGAAAGTTGACAGAGCAAGGGACTTCTTCCCGCCTGTTCTTTAAGAAGGGGCCAAATGGGCGCGCAATCTTTCGCTCCTCCTCAACTGCCCCTCAGGTACTGCCCGCCTTCCCCCCCTTCTCTCCTGTCTTTTCAGCTGTCTGCGTGTGCACGGTGAGGGGGGAAGCATCACCCCCTCCTCTTCTGAAGTTTCCGATTCCAGGATGGGGGATAGGGAAGGGGCTGATGGTAAACTGCCTCCCCGCTTTTCAGCTGTGAGCAGCCCTCCCTCTTTCCCCTCTTGCTCTGAGCCTGAAAGAGGGGGAGGCGTGAGAATGTCCAGGGAGGGCTCAGGCTCCCCGTTGCTAAGTGACCTTATCACTGGCAGTTCCTGTTTCGTCTTCGCTCCAAAGGGGGGAAGTTCCTCCCCCTTCCCTCTGCCATCCATCCGAATACTCTTCTCCCAACTCTCCGGGATCCAGCTCCCCGGGATTGGGACCCCAGCTCTGCCTTCCGACACCATCCCCCCTCCCAGGCTGTGCCCCCCTCCCCTTGTCTGGCTTGGGACGGTGGGGAAAACGTTGATGGAAAAGTTTTACCAATTCTGGAGCATGCACATCAGCTGCATCTTCCCATGATCTGTCAGCCACCCCATAGCCTTTCCAGTGAATCAAGTACTGCAGCTTGTGGCGTCTGATCCTGGAATCTAAGATCTCCTCAACTTCAAACTCAAGCTGCTCATTTACCAGGAGTGGAGCTCCGGGAGGTTCCTCCGGCCGTAACTCACTGGGAGGGGCGGCTTTCGTTAAGAGGGATCGATGGAACACAGGATGTATTTTAAACGTGTCAGGCAGCTTCAGTCGGTACGCCACGGGATTGATTTGAGTTTCTATTTCGAAAGGACCCACCCTCTTGTCTTGTAATTTTCTACATTTGCCCGGCATCTGGAGGAAGCGGGTGGACAGCCATACCTGGTCTCCCAGTTGAAGGGGGGGGCTCCTTCCTGTGCTGGTCAGCAACTCGCTTGTACTCCGTTTTGGCTTCGTTTAACTGCTGTTTCAGTGTCTGTTGCGCCGCTTGCAATTCCTTAAGGAAGTTCTCAGCTGCCGGTACCAGCATTCCTTCTGAGCTGCTTGGAAAGACTTTAGGATGGAATCCATAATTAGCGAAGAACGGGGTTTGTTGAGTGCTGGAGTGCAGAGAATTGTTGTAGGCGAACTCTGCAAAATGCAAATATGATACCCAGTCAGTCTGTTGATAGGACACATAACTTCGTAAATATCTTTCCAAAACGGCGTTCAAGCGTTCCGTCTGCCCATCTGTCTGAGGGTGATGGGCGGAGGAGAGTTTTAATTCCGTCTGCAACTGTTTCCACATTGCTCTCCAAAATTTGGCTGTGAACTGAGTTCCTCGGTCTGAGACTACGCTGTTTGGCAATCCATGCAGCCGGTAGACTTCTTTTATGAATAACTTGGCCGTTTCTTTAGCCTCTAAGGCCCCTGCACAAGGAAGAAAGTGTGCCATTTTGGTAAGTAGATCCACCACTACTAAGATGGCTGTCATTCCTTGGGACTTGGGTAGATCAGTTATAAAATCCATGAAGAGGTCCTTTCAGGGTTCGTGTGGGACAGGCAACGGTTGTAACAGTCCTGCTGGTGTCCCTGTTTGTGTTTTTGTCCGCAGACAGACAGAGCAGGACTTTACATAACTCTCAATATCCCGACGCATTTTAGGCCACCAGAAGTCCTTGGCCACGTTCTGAATGGTCTTGTAAATCCCAAAGTGTCCCGCTGTGATGGAATCATGACACTGGCGTAGGATTCTGAGCCTTAATTCCCCTTCTGGCACATATCTGGCGGTTTTGAACCATAACAGTCCATTTCTCCAGTGAAAGGTTACTTCTGAGTCTTGACCTTGTCCCGTCTCCTGCTGATATTTTAGCATGTCTGCATCTTCTTGTTGTGCCTTTTTGAGTTCCTCTTCCCATGAAGGCTGGCATACTCCCAACGTTAATTTCTCTGGCGGGATTACGTACTGAGGCTGGTCCTCGGATTCACTTTCTTTGTATTGTGGCTGTCTGGATAAGGCATCCGCTCTCTGGTTTTTGGCTTGGGCATGGTAAGTAATCTGGAAGTTAAACCTAGTGAAGAACTGGGACCATCTTATCTGTCTCTGGTTCAGCTTTCTGGCTGTTTGGAGGCTTTCAAGATTCTTGTGGTCGGAGCGCACTTCAATTCGATGAGAGGTCCCCTCTAGGTATTGTCTCCAGTTTTCAAAAGAGTCCTTGATGGCCAGCAGCTCCTTCTCCCAAACTGTGTAGTTCTTCTCTGCAGGATTTAACTTCCGAGAGAAGTACGCACAGGGGTGCAGCTCCTTTCCTTCTTGGTCTAATTGTAGCAGGACCCCCCCGATAGCAAAATCTGAAGCATCTGCTTCCACTACGAAAGGGCGGTTCGGATCAGCAAAGCGCAGAATGGGCTCAGTAGCAAACCTTCTCTTCAGCTCCTCAAAGGCCTCGGTGGCGTTCTCTGTCCATTGAAACTTCTTCTTCCCCCTTAAACAGTCAGTCAGAGGAGCTGTTAATTTGGAAAACCCTGGAATGAACTTTCTGTAATAATTGGCAAACCCCAAAAACCGTTGTACATCCTTTTTGGTGACAGGTTGGCCCCAGTCCAATATGCAGCTTACTTTCCCTGGATCCATCTCCACGCATTCCGCTGAGATTCGATATCCAAGGAAGTCTAGAGACTTGAGGTCAAATCCACATTTCTCTAATTTAGCATACAGGTGATTTTCTCTCAGTCTCTTCAACACCGTCTTCACATGCTGGTCGTGGTCTTCCTGGTTCTTTGAGAACACCAGGATATCATCTAAGTAACAGATTACATACGTGTCCAACAAGTCTCTAAACACTTCGTTCATGAATTTTTGAAAAATTCCTGGCATTCCACAAAGCCCGAACGGCATGACCAGGTATTCATACTGTCCGTAAGCGGTCAAGAATCCTGTTTTCTATTCATCTCCCTCCTTCATTCTGATCAGATTGTACGCTCCTCTCAAATCCAACTTCGTGAAGATTTTTGCAGAGCGCAGTCGGTCCAGCAACTCTGAGATCAGGGGCAGCGGGTAGCTGTTGGGGATGGTGATCTGGTTCAATGCGCGATAGTCGTTACAGGGTCTGAGTCCCCCCCCCTTCTTTTTCACAAACAATAGTGGCGCTCCAGCAGGGGATTGTGAGGGGCGTATGAATCCTCGCCTCAGGTTTTTATCCAGGAATTCCGTCAGGGCCTCCCTCTCATTCTCTGTGAGAGAGTAGATTCTCCCTGATGGGATGCTGGCTCCTGGCACTAGGTCAATCGCACAGTCGTAAGGGCGGTGGGGGGGTAAAGTCTCTGCCTCTTTTTCATCAAACACATCTTTGAATTCTTCATGCTTTGGCGGCAGGGTCACTTGCTCCATCTCTTGCACTGCCCCCGCTAAGGTGTTCTTGATTCCTTCAGGTTGACAGTTCTCCTGGCAATACTGTGAGGTGAACCACACCACCGCCTCCTTCCAACTTATTTTGGGTTCATGCTTTGCTAGCCAAGGCATTCCCAGAAACACCTCAAAGTTTGAGAGATCTGACATGTATAGCGAAATGAACTCTTCGTGCCCAGGGATTTGAAGTTTCACTTCCTCCGTGGCTTGTGTCACCCCTCCTGACTTCAGGGGTCTCCCATCGATAGTCTCCACAGCTAGGGGAGCGTCCAGTTTCCACCGGGAAATTCCATGACGCTTGACTAACTTTGCATCAATAAAATTTGTGGAGGCTCCACTGTCAATTAAGGCAGTGGAATTAAACACCACTCCTCTGGAAGTTGTAATCCGAATAGGCAAGACCAACACCCCCTTTGAGGGAGGTTGGATCGTTGGGGGGCCTTTATACAACGCTGCCCCCAGTCCACCGGCCTGCACGTGGACTGGGTGTTCTAGTTTCCCGACGGCTCGTATTTCCCCCCTTTCAGTCCACAGTCTCTGGCCACATGGCCCGGCTTTGAACAATAAAAGCATAAACGTTCCCGGCGTCGTCTTTCCTTTTCTTCTTCCGACAGTCTTGGCCTAGCCCCTCCCTGTCCCTCAGTTGCATTACCTGCCATCCCTGTAGTGGGAAGGGTCTTGTTGCGGGATGCCGAGGCTGAGTATCTCGGGACCTCCTGCTTCCTTTCCAGGCGCCTTCCTTCCATCCGGTGATCTATCTGTAGGCATAGCCGGATAAGCCCTGGTAGGTCAGCGGGGGGGGGAGGTCCTGGCCAACTCATCCAGGATTTCAGCATTTAATCCACTCCAGTACATAAACATCAGGGCGGCGTCATTGTAACCAGTTTCCTGGGACAGAATTTTAAAAGCGTTAGTGTACTCGGAAACAGTCCCTTTAGCTTGCTTCAGAGCGCCTAGTTGCCGCGCTACTGTTTCAGCCCTTTGCGGGTCTTGAAACATCTCGGTCATCTCCTGTATAAATCCTCTGTACCTTCCTAAGACAGTATCCTTTCTCACGAGATACGGAGTCACCCATTTTGCAGCTTCTCCCTCCAGGAGGCTAATCACGAAAGCTACTTTAGCCCCATCGTCTGGAAATTCCGTGTGCCTGACATCCAGATATAACTCACATTGAGCCACGAAGGTTGCCAACTGATCACTTTGTCCCGCGTATTTTGGGGGCAATCCAATGGGAACCTTTACTACGGCAGCTGGAGGGGCTGTTCGCATCTGGTCTATCGTGGCCTTCAAGGTTTGATTATCCATCTTCAGCGCCTTGACTGCTGCTAGCAGGGCTTGAACATCCGTCTGCAAATCAGCTACCTTAGTCCTCAAGAGTTCCACTTCTTCCGTCTCAGAAGTGGGGTTCGTCCCCCCCGCTGCTCCCTTTGACATCTTGTCCCAGTCAAGTGAAGAGAGCGTTGAGGGTGATTTAGGTGGCTCTGTCAAGCTGTCAGGCCCAGGATGTGACTCAGGAACCAGACCAACGGCTGTAGTTAATTTGTGTTTTATTAGGGTAATGTCCAAACAAAGACTGTGTTTTCTCATGAAGCAATACAGGGATACAGGTCCTGCGGCATTGGGAGAAAGTTGACAGAGCAAGGGACTTCTTCCCGCCTGTTCTTTAAGAAGGGGCCAAACGGGCGCGCAATCTTTCGCTCCTCCTTAACTGCCCCTCAGGTACTGCCCGCCTTCCCCCCCTTCTCTCCTGTCTTTTCAGCTGTCTGCGTGTGCGCGGTGAGGGGGGAAGCATCACCCCCTCCTCTTCTGAAGTTTCCGATTCCAGCATGGGGGATAGGGGAGGGGCTGATGGTAAACTGCCTCCCCGCTTTTCGGCTGTGAGCAGCCCTCCCTCTTTCCCCTCTTGCTCTGAGCCTGAAAGAGGGGGAGGCGTGAGAATGTCCAGGGAGGGCTCAGGCTCCCCGTTGCTAAGCGACCTTATCACTGGCAGTTCCTCTGTTTCGTCTTCGCTCCAAAGGGGGGAAGTTCCTCCCCCTTCCCTCTGCCATCCATCCGAATACTCTTCTCCCAACTCTCCGGGATCCAGCTCCCCGGGATTGGGACCCCAGCTCTGCCTTCCGACAAACATCAACCATCTGGGCAGAGTGTCCCCCCACCAACAGCATCTCAGTCTTGTCAGGATTGAGTTTCAGTTTATTAGCTCTCATCCAGTCCATTATCGCGGCCAGGCAGCGGTTCAGTACATTGACAGCCTCACCTGAGGAAGATGAAAAGGAGAAGTAGAGCTGCGTATCATCAGCATATTGCTGAAAACACACTCCAAAACTCCTGATGACCTCACCCAGCGGAGTGAGATATTAAAGAGCATGGGGGACAGAACTGAACCCTGTGGGACCCCATATTGGAGTACCCAGGGACTCGAGTAGTGCTCCCCAAGCATCACCTTCTGGAGACGACTCCCAAGATAGGAATGCAGCCACTGCCAAGCAGTGCCTCCAATTCCCAAATCCGTGAGTCGCTCCAGAAGGATACCATGGTCGATGGTATCAAAAGCCGCCGAAAGATCAAGGAGAACCAACAGAGTTATACTCCCTCTGTCTTTCTCCCGAAAGAGGTCATTATACAGGGCGACCAAGGCCGTTTCTGTACCAAACCCCGGCCGAAAGCCCGATTGACATGGATCCAGATAATCAGTTTCATCCAAGAGAGCCTGGAGTTGGTGAGCGACCACGCACTCTAGAACCTTGCCCAGGAATGGAACATTTGCTACCGGTCTATAGTTGTTGAGATTATCGGGGTCCAAGGAGGGCTTTTTTAGAAGCAGTCTCACCACTGCCTGTTTCAGGCAGAGTGGGACCACTCCCTCTCGTAAAGAGGCATTAATCACCTCCTTGGCCCAACCGGCTGTTCCATTCCTGCTAGCTTTTATTAGCCATGAGGGGCAAGGATCCAGAGCAGAAGTGGTCGCCCGCACCTGTCCAAGCATCTTGTCCACATCCTCGAGCTGTACCAACTGAAACTCATCCAATAAAACTGGACAGGACTGTGTTCTGGACACCTCATTAGGTTCAACTGCTATAATATTGGAGTCAAGGTCCCGGCGGATGTTCGTGATCTTATCTTGGAAGTGCCTCGCAAACTCGTTACAGCGGGCTATTGATGGCTGTATCGCATTCAGAGGACCAGAGTGTAAAAGTCCCCGGACAACTTTATAAAGTTCCGCTGGGCGGTTACAAGATGACTGAATGGAGGCAGCAAAGTACTGCTTCTTCGCTGCCCTCACTGCCTTCAAATAACGTTTGGAAGAGGCCTTCACAAGTGCATAATTACAGCCGTCGGGAGTTCGCCTCCATTTGCACTCAAGCCGTCTCCTTTCTTGCTTCATCACTCTTAGCTCCGAGGTAAACCAAGGAGCCAATTGAGCTCTGCAACGGAGAGGGCGCACCGGGGCGATTGTGTCAACAGCCCGGGTCATTTCCGTATTCCACAGAGTGACCAGGGTTTCGATAGAATCGTCAGTTTTATCAGCCGGAAAATTCCCTAGAGCCCTTTGAAATCCCTCAGGATTCATTAGTCTCCGGGGACGGACCATCTTAATTGGTCCTCCACCCTTGCAGAGGGGAGAAGACAATGTGAGTCCAAATCTCAATAGGCAGTGATCTGTCCATGACAAAGGAATAGATGTAAGATTCCTCACTCCCAGATCACCATCCCCTAGCCCAGTGGCAAAAATCAAGTCTAGTGTATGTCCCGACACATGAGTAGGGCCAGTAACAAATTGAGACAGCCCCATGGCTGTCATGGAGGTCAAGAAGTCCTGAGCCGCTCCAGACAAAGCGGCCTCGGCATGAATGTTGAGATCCCCCAATACCAGAAGTTTGGGGAATCGCAACACCAAATCCGAGACCACCTCCACCAGCTCAGTTAGGGAAGCTGCTGGGCAGCAGGGTGGACGGTACACCAGCAGTATTCCCAGTCTGTCTCGCTGGCCCAACGCAATGTGCAGACACTCCAGGCCATTAGCCACCTGGATAGGGTGCCTAACGAGAGGAATGGAACTTTTATAGACCACAGCGATTCCCCCTCCCCGACCCTCGGATCTACCCAGATGCTGGACCGAATATCCAGGTGGGCACAACTGGGAGAGATTAATACCTCCCAGGTTTCGGTAATACATGCCAGATCGGCCACCTCATCCACAATTAAATCGTGGATGAGGGAGGTTTTATTATTTACCGATCTGGCATTAAGAAGCAGCAACTGGAGATCCGAGGGTTGGCTGATAAGACTACCAGCAATCCTGTGGGTGTGAGGAGGACCGGAACACGGTACAGCCACCAATTGTCTGGGCCGAGTTCCCCTTAACTGGCATGTCTTCCTCACAGCGCCATACCTCCCATTACCCGTCACTGCACTGATTGGGGCCCCCTCTGGTCGTCCCTCCCAACACACTAACCTCTCGCCCAGGCACATAATAAAGATAAAATAAGTAACAAAACTCATACAGATAAATCCTATATGAATTAAGTTTCAGCTTGGTCACCTTTTCCTTTCTAGAGCTGCTTCTAAATACCTACTCAGAAGTTACACAGTCTCCCCTGGACTACTAGGTGGAGTCACCTGCATATTAATGGCACTGTAGCCCAAACTTCCAGATGAGTTCCCCCCCAGCATTTCCATAATGAAGACTTGTTATACCTCAAAGACAAAGGCCAAGGGATGGAATAGAAGTTCCCTAGCACCATTAATTGGGTTTGCCCTATGAGGCTGAACAGAAACAGTATCTAATGGTGGCAGCGGTGAAGGGAGATATTGTAACAAAGACAAGTATCCAGAGCAACCCAAGAGTTGTATGCTTTATAGAGACAGTTACAAGGGGGTTGGGAACAGCATAAGCACTCAGTCACAAAGTAACCAGCTATAGAGAGACTCAGGCAAAGTCTCTGGGAGTATTGGTTACAGGACGTGACTGGTGGTGTTGCCTAGCAGTGGGATCTAGTGAGATCTGTGCTAGAGTGGAGTGGAGAAAACATAAAAATGACAATCCTGACTGGCGGTATCCTTGGTGGTGCCTAGGGAAAGGCAGTAACCACAAGCAGGTGGGAACCTGACAGGGAGAGCCAGGGAAGGACGCCACACAGTCTACCTACCTTGCAGGGTTATTGTTGGTTTACTCAGCCCTGATAAGGGAGGCACATGTTGTGCCTGGCTGGAATCAATTGCCCTGGGCTTGGGAATTGAGTCCTGGTGAGAACTGGCAATAGTTCTTGACGATAACCAGACTGAAAGCTAGACAGGAACGGATCCAAATAATCAATATTATCCACGACTGTCTGGAATTCCAGTGCCACCATCTGGCCCAAACCTTGCTTAAAAATGGAAGATTTAACACCTAGGCAAAAGTTATCAAGGACCATCAGATTCAGATTTGATCTTTTTAACAAAGGATGTTCCAACACAAATTACATGACCCTTTCATTAGAGAAGCATTAATCATTTTTGAAGCTCAGACGGTAAGTCTGATCCTAGCATACTATAGCAGCCAGAAAGGACAATTATTTAGTACACAGGTGGTACAGCTCCAAGCAGTTTATCCATATCCTTAGATTGCTCAAGCTGAAATATATCCAAAACAACTTGACTAGAGGATGTCTTGACTATATCCAAAACAACTTGACTAGAGGATGTCTTGACTACATCCATATCCAGCTCTGCCAACAATATCAACATCTCTGACTGTCAGTAAAATTATAGTTTGCTAGAATTTCAGGGCCGTGGGAAACTATTATTCTGGAATGAAAAGTTCCTACTAGTAAGGATTGAAGGTCTAACAAAGGCCTGAAGAGTAGTACTCCAGTATGTGCTGCCCCCTTTTCCCCCAATCGCTGCTGCTGGAAGGTACATTTTCCAAAAAGGAAAGACAGCAAGGACATCTCACAATGAGTCAAAATTATGTACAAGCCAAGCCACAAGTTAAAACAGATTTTTGGCTTGAATTACAATGAGCTAGTTGCATGTGAACATCCACAGATTGAAACCTGCCATCGACAAAAAAACCCTAATTTTTTTTTTAGCAAGAATACAATCAAATAACCATTAAATCAACAATAATAAATCTTACATGTATTCAACAACTACAGTTATTACAAATGAAACCATATGAATACCAGGTTCAGTGATAAAGTTGCAGAGGCTTTTACTATAGCATCTCTTCAATTTTAATAATTTATATCCTGCTTTTCTTTATCAAAAATAAACCTAAAACCACTCACAACTTAAAATCAGTAAAATAAATTCTTACCAATAAAATCAATAAAATAAAATGTGGTGTAGTGGTTAGAGTGTTGGGCCAGGATATAGGAGACCAGGGTTGATATCTCCACCCATGAAGATCACTGGGTGGCCTTGGGCCAGTCACAGACTCTCAGCCTAACCTACCTTACAGAAGTGTTATGTGAGATAAAATGAGGAAGGAAGAACTGCACCTTGAGTTTCTTAGAGGAAAGATTGGATATAAATGTAATAAGAAAATAAGAAAACAAATGCAACAATTCATTCCTATAGAAGCACAACAGTATCATTTCTGTGAAAAACGGAAAACAGAACTAAGTAAACTTCTCAAAACTCACCGGATCAGCTAAGAAGTCCATGGAGGGAAGGAAAA
The DNA here is from genome assembly GCF_030035675.1 of Rhineura floridana. Taxonomy (NCBI): domain Eukaryota; kingdom Metazoa; phylum Chordata; class Lepidosauria; order Squamata; family Rhineuridae; genus Rhineura; species Rhineura floridana. Next base: position 68,190,302 of record NC_084483.1, read on the forward strand.
CGGAACCTGAAAGGATTTCTCTTATAAGTATGGTGAATGATCTGGAAGGAATACAAGAGCCCATTTTTATACATTTTTATTTTCTCCTATCACAGTGGAGCTTTCATAAAGCATTCAATCTAAACTATTGCAAAATTCATTTGCTGTACTATTCATTTTTCAAAACATGTAAGAATTTCTCATACAGCTGCTCATAGTGGACTACTTTAGCCTTTTCTGTCACAGCTATTAATGACAGGGTAAGACCAATTTGAAGCATTTGGAATTATGTACAGCTTAACATGGGTGATGGACAAACCATGCCTAGAAATCGTGATATACAGCCCAGTTACTTCAACAGAATTTGGTCTGGGATACTACCATGCATACATAGAAGCTACCTACACTGAAATAAGTCAAACGAAATTCTGTGCAACAGCACAAAGAACAAGAACTATAATATGCTCCTATAACTCCTATGAGTGATATCCAATGTTAGTCAGTTGTCCACTGATTTCAATGTGCTATCACTCCAAGTATGACAAATGCTAAATATCACCCTATATGCACAAGAGCTTCTTCATTTACTTCCATGCCTAACCCTGCATGCTCAATGAGATGAGCAGTCAAAACTGCTTCCAAGGTTGAAGTAAACTTGAACGCTGGCTTTCTCATGTGTATATATTACAGCCTCTGTTGAGCTTTGAATGGGACCAAATGAGTTTAGGAAGGGCATATTATTATCTACATAATAAGATTTTCTGAGATTGCAACATTCATGTTTGAACTTTGCTGTGTGTTGCCACACTACAAAAGCATGGAGTACAAACAGTTGAACATCAGAAGTTCATAGTATACCCGCAGTCTGTTGCCTTTGGAGGTAGAATATAGGAGAACAGAAGTTCAGTAAGTTTCCTTAAATAATTAAGTTCATCTCTTCTGCTTCTCAAAGCCACGTGGAGCTCTGGTCCATATTCTTCTAAAGCAGTTTGCTGTAAATATTCAGCATTTTTCACTGCAGAGAAAATGAAATTCAGCAAGATTCATATACAATTTCATTTGTGGCATAGAAAGTAACACACATTATCTATAATAGGCAGCAGCAAAATCTGTATGTAAGTCACCAGGAAACTTGGTTGGATCGTCAGTATATAAATCTAATAAATAAAAATAAAACCAAAAAAAGCAAACAGTAAATCAGCAGCAATATTAGAACAAACATAGTGCAGAGCACATACATGGTGGCAATCAATCTTTGAAGGATTTTTGAAGGACCAATGTTTTTATATTTCGCTGAAAAGACAGCCCAGGGAGGGGGAAGTACCACTTTCGGAAGAGAGATTGAAAGCATCAGGAAGGAATTTGCCTGACTCCATTTTAGCAGGGGTTTGCATTTAAACCTCTTCCTGAATAAGCTCATGCAACCTCCATCCATCAGCTGAGAACAGGCATGCACAGCCAAACTGAACAGTATTTAACCCCTTGTCAGCTTGCAGCCAAACAGGATGTAACCTTGTTGTCCTGTCCATCAACTGACATCACAAGTGATGGGCCAGTGAGCAAAGTTTGGGGGAAATGGCCTTGCAGGCCAAACTGGATCCCCTGGTGGGCTGGAGGTTCCCCACCCTGACTTAGGTAATTTAGGCCGTTGTTTTTTAAATCTAATTTTAATTTGGGAGGGGGATTCTGTTCTGTTGTATTTATGTAGCCCCCCCCTTTTTAATGGCTTTATGTTTTACTTTGTACTGATTGTTTTTACTAACATTACTTATTGTAAGCCATCCAGAAAACTATATTAGGGGATGGCATAAAAATGTCATAAATACTATAAAGTAAATAAGTTGTCAAGACAAAGGACACAGTTGGCAAGCGATCCATGTTAAAAACAGAGATTTTATTGGAAAAAACACCCATGGTTTCTTCAAGAAAAGCAAATGTGCTCAGAATTTGCTAAAATCTTCCGGGTGCCTACTCCGAGGGAAGCTCAGAGGATGGCAACAAAGGAGAGGGCCTTCTCAGTTGTGGCCCCAAAATTATGGAATGATCTCCCTCACGAAGTGCGCCTGGCGCCAACAATGTTATCTTTTCGGCAACAGGTCAAGACTTTCCTCTTTTCCCAGGCATTTTTTAACAGCACTGAATAGCATGTGTTTTAACTTGCCTATCGGTTTTTATGGGTTTTAATTTTGTCTAATTGTTTTTAATGTTTTTAATTGTTGTAAACCACCCAGAGAGCTTTGGCTATGAGGAGGTATATAAATGCAATAAATAAATAAATAAAAATTCCCAAATGTGTTGTTTATATTACTCTCTGTGATGGGGTGGGGATTCTTCAGAAACATCCTGGGAATTTGGAATATCTTTCCCAAGAATGAATTTACTTAGCAACCCAGTAGTCCAGGCTGCAGCTGTATTTGATTAGTTTTTGAGACTGGTATTCGATATATACGTGAAAAGGGAAGTGGTAAATCTACTCAAAACAAATATTCACCTCATGTGAAACTTTTCTGACTTTGGATGTTTTGGTATTATGAAACTCACTTTCTTCTGATACCGCATATATAGATTTTGTCATGGGGCATTTTACTATCCCAAGATACGCTGGAGTTTACCAAGGTGGAAAGCATTCCCTCCAAACAAACTGTGTAAGTTTTTAGTTTGTTGATGAAGGCAGAATCCAACCAACTGGGGTAAAATTCACCCCAGGTTTTATTCTCATTGTAGAATTTACAGAGAGGTAGACCTAAGACAGTTGATTATTACCAACATAATTATGTCCCCAAATTTCAGTCACTTACCATCTACAATTTCCCAAATGGTAACCATGCTAGTTTCTGGCAGCAAAAAACACTAAAGAGTCTTGTGGCACTTTAAAAATTAACATATTTAATATGTGATAAGATTTCACAGATTATAGTGCACTTCATCAATTACACTGAGTATTATCCTAAATTGCAGGTATAAATATACATGCATGGGGGGGGGGAAGGATTGTAAACCATAAGATTAGAAGAAATGAAATGTAGATTGTGATAATTACATTATTAATAGGACCTGCTCTCTCTCTCTCTCGCACACACACACACAGTTGTTGATACCACAAGCATGGCAAAGGTAAACCAATTAACATTTGTAGTATGGTAACAATCCATTCACCCAATTCAATCAGTTTTCTTTCTGTAAACAAAAAGCTCCTGGAACAAAAAGTGTCCAACACACTTGATTTTTGCCACAATTCCCATTGTAAAATATTGAGATTTTTAAAAAAGTGACATGGGTTTTTATCCAGGAAAGCACTCTTAAGTGCTCTGATGAGATAACAACCCTTCCACAGAGACATTTTGGCAATATCCCATTGTTAACAGTCATTTAAATACATACCACCATTTAAGAGTGCTAGTACCTTTGTGACTGGCCTTGGCTATTACTTCTATATGCTTCATAGCTGCCTTCAGCATTTTCCTTGTTATAACAGTTGGAATATCTACCTGAATGACAAGTAGAAAGGTAAAGAAATTATTTTTCCTATTATTTCTTAAGAAGATAACAAAGCACAGTTGCTTAAACAGCAACATTCAAGCTGTATGACAAAAAAAAGCAAGACAGTCTTTAAGATTCTTGTTTTCATTGTAAATTAGACTCACAGACTAAAATGTCCCAGTATACAAGACTCTTTCTTACAGTAGTAGTAATAGTAGTAGTAATAGTAATAGTAATAAATTATATCTCCCCCTTCCTCCTAAAAAGGAGTTCAGGGTGGCAAACAAGTGATAAAACAATAGAAACATCTTAAAAACAATCCCAGTACAGATGTAAACTGGAAAAGATCTCTACTTAAAAAGACTGTTAGAAGAGGAAGGTCTTTAGTATGTGCCAAAAAGACAAGAGATGGCACCTAATATTTAAGGAAAGGGAATTCCAAAGGGTAAGTGCCACAACACTAAAGGCCTGATTCCTATTTTGTGCAAAACAGACCTCCTGATAAGAAGGTATCTGCAGGAGGCCTTCAGCAGCAGAACACAGTGATCTACAGAGTATATAAGGAGTGAGATGATATTTGAGATATCCCAATCCCAAGCTGTATACACCAAAACCAGCACCTTAAACTTAGCTCAGTAGCTAATTCTTTGAACAGCAGGGTAACAGGCTGGCAACATCCTGCCCTGGTGAGCAGTTGAGCCAATGCATTTTGCACCAGCTGTAGCTTCTAGATCAACTTCAAGGGCAGCCCCACACAGAGCACATTGCAATAATCAGGAGGTTACCAGTACATGGACAGCAGTGGTCAGACTATCTCAGTCTAGAATCAACCATAGCATTTTTACCAGCCAAACCTGGTCAAAGGCACTCCTAGCCACTGAGGTTACCCGGGCCTCTAGTGACAAAGACAGATACAGGAATACTCCCACACTATGCACATGTTCTTTCAGAGGGAGTACGGCCCTAACCACAGCAGACAATTGACCAATTATCCGGACTCGGGAACCACCCACCCACCCACAGCTTCTTGCCAGAATTCAGAGTGGGTTTCTTGGCCCTCATCCAGCCCACCGCTGAGTCCAGGTACTGGTCCAGGGCTTGCATAGCCTCTCCTAATTCAGATGTTACAGAGGAATAGAACTGAGTATCATCAGTGTATGAATGATCACCCCAAATCTCCTAACAATCACTCCTAAAGGATTTAAATAAATGTTAAACTGCATGATATCCTGAAGCAACAATTGACAGAAACTCAAACACAATCACCCAAAGCAATTCTCTGAAACCAACCTTGGAGATAGATTTGGAACCACTGTAAAACAGTGCCTCCAGTACCTTATCTCATTAAGTCAGCTTATAACTTTACTGTGGTACTGAAAGCTGCTGAGAGATCAAGTTATAATAATAGGGACAAACTCCCCCTGTCCTTCTTCCAATCAAAGTCATCAGGGCAGCCAAGAGGGGCAAAGGGCAAAGAAACACGTTGCTTGCTGCATCATCACAAGTACTTTGTCCACATCATCAGACCACATAAACTGAAAATGATCCCAAGAAGTTGCAGCAGACATTGCACTGAAGAATGCAGTGAACGTGCATGTGGCTCATTTAAAAGTCACTGCCTCACCCCAGAAAACTCCAGGTACTGTACGTCTGAGAGGGTGCTAGTGACCTTCATCATGAATTCCCAGCATTCTCATGATGCTACAATTCGCAAGATGAATTGAAAGATACAATAGCCTTTAGACCAAAGCTTGGAAAAGTTACTTTTTTGAACTACAACTCCCATCAGCCTAATCCAGTGGCCATGCTGGCTGGGGCTGATGGGGGGTGTAGTTCAAAAAAGTAACTTTTCCAAGCTCTGCTTTAGACTGATATAAAACAGAAATGAGTTGGCAGTGGGGATGGGCCCATAGTCTCCTAAATAATTCTTTGTTACCATCTTCCCAAAAGGCATCACTGAAAAAAATTCACTTTTGATTCAACACTAAAGCTGTTACCTTGTAAATTCTGTGAATTAATGCAGATGCAAAAAATCTCAGTGTTACTCTTAGTTCATCTACAGATGATTCATCATCAGTTATCTCCCTGCAAAATTTCAAAATAAAGCACTGTGTATCATTAATGATTAGCAAATTCATTCATCTGTGTTTTATCAGTAATTCCATAAGGATAAAGATTAATATGGCTCCTGGAACTATATAACAGGAACAAGACAGACTGAGCAACATTTAAAAGGCAAGGAACACAAATTTCACAGATCCACAAAACACACCTCCAAATCTTTATGCAAAATGAAATATCATGATCACAAAAGAGTCAAAGTGAGTTTTTCATTTCCAAGTATTAAAAACAACTACATTTTGTGGCTTAAATGATTATTTATAATGAAGCTAAAAGATTGGCCATTTATTTCACATTCCTGAAACTTTATCAGTCAACATGCTTTATCAGTCAACAAAATCCTCAAAGATCTGTCATTCTAAGTTAAAGTGGTATGTAGGTTCCCTCTGGTAGTCTTACTGAAACAAGCCTTCAACATGAAACACCGAATGCAAGGAACTTTTCGTGTTCATGGATTAAAGGTATGCCATATTCAGAATCTGGTTTACCAAATTAGTTGTCTGAAGTTAATTGGGTTGTATCCAGAGGTCAGTGCACTTCGTTCCCATCAAAATTAATGGGCTTTAAGTCATGAATCAACTTTTATATTGATGTCAAATGGACCTAAGTGCAACTAATTTAGCCTGGATCTAATCCATTATCTTGTATGGACTTTTTTCAATGAGAGAGGTAAGCAACACTTGCCTCTTAAGTGGATACATGACCTTATTTTCAACTGCCATCATACAAGCAGTGAATTGCACTACAAGAGCTCAAGTCCAGTTTTACCACTTGCAAGAAAGAAAATGTAAATAATTGAAAAAAGGCACATGGTACAGTCTTCTCAGGATGTTCACGTCATTGTTATTTCTGAATGCAGGTTGAAAGAAATGCAAAACTCCCTGCATATGGAAAGTTAACAAATAAAAGAGAAGACTAGGCTAGACCTGATTGCCTTTAAGTGTTAACATTAGACACTGCTGGAATTCAAGGTGTGAAAAAGCATCTGGACATGAAATACTTCACCTGAACTGATACAGTCCCAGGATGATTATTACATACTTAAGCTAAATATTTAAATCACCACTCAGACAGAGGTGCCTACTTGCTACATCTTTGGGTAACATAGAATACTTTTAAGATTTTGCTGGAGCCTGTGTGTGCCATCCTTTGCAACTGCACCATGGGGTACAGACACCAGTGCAGGTCTACTGATGGATGCTTCTATGGTGGAACAGAAGCTCTGGTGCTGGGACTCTTCAAGTTGCTACTGAGGACCTTAGATAAATGGATCAAGCTATATTTGTGAGGGTCACAAATAGTCACATTAAAGCAAAGCTAAAGCCAGATCAAAAAAAAGTAGTATCTTGGACTTTAACACAAGAAAAATATTTCTATAGATGCGGTCTCTAGGAAAGTTGAGCTGGCACACTTCTGCTCCAACACTAGGACCTTTAGCATATGGGGTGCTGCAGGGTTACATCTTGTTCTCATGCTTTTTAACATTTGCTTGAACCACTGGGGGAAGTCATCCAAAAGTCAAAACTGCAGTGTTAACACAATATGCTGATGACATGGAGCTCAATCTCTTTTTTCTGCCCAAAAATTGCAGGGACTCTTGAATAGGTTATTTGAAGGGCAACTCTGCACCAATATGAACCTGGCCATGCTTTAAAATCGACAACTCATCGATGCTTACAGGACATTTACTAGGACTGGCTACCCTACAAATTTCCCAGTGGGGAACTCTGTAATGCAGCCAGTCACAGTTCCGTTAGGAAGCCTACTTTGCCAAGGAATGGTTTTAGGCACTTTAAGATTCCCATATGTTTTTTGGCAGCCACATTCCACTTGCCCCACACCCGATGTCACATATAACATCCGTAGCAAGCAGCAACCTTGCAGCAAGTGGACAAGATTTGGGGGAAAACAGCCTTACAGGCCAAACTGGGACCCGTGCTAGGCCTAATTAGGTCCACAGGCCGGAGGTTCTCCACCCATGTTTTATGTAATTTTTGAATTGAAAATGTTTTTATTAATAATGATATATCAAATAACATTACATTTTATGTTTGTAATGTCACTTCCTACCAGCAAGATGACATAAACATTTAAAATAAATAAAAATCTTAGAATATAAAAACATTCCTTCAAGCTAATCTGACATGAGATATAAAATGAATGTTCTGAAAAAATGGACAAATTAATATAGGACCAGTAAAAACCACTGAAGGATTCATTGTAGAAAGTCAACATAGGAAATCTTACCTGTACCAAGGATAAACAAAGTTTTCTAGCACTAGCTCAAACATCTGCAGATAAAATCATATTAAAAATTAAATAATGCATTAACATATCCGCAGTAAAGGAGTTAACTACAGAGAGAGAATGCCACTGGAGGAAGTATTCAGTAACATTGATATCAGCATGTATTACATGAACCTTCAGCCCCAAAAGTTTCCCATTGATACAGTGATTGTAAAAATAGTGAACACTGTAATAAGGTGATGAACAAGTGTGATAAAATATGATAAAAGTACTGACTTCTCAGAAATACTCATAATTTGCCAATTCTTAAAACAATGCAAATACAAAATTCTGGTACTTGAAGCAAGGATTATATTGATTTTTTTAAATGAGATTTCCACACCAGGTGATGCTAAACAATTACCTCTGAGAGGGATGCATCAACTTTAGAAGGAACTTTCAAGTCAAGCCATGGCTGATAATTTTGTAGCAGAAATGCAGGCCTATAGAAACAACAAAAATATTGTTATGCAGTGGTCCATTCATCTTTTCCCACAGTACAAAAAAGATTAAAATGCTGAGTATTTTAACTTACCTATGCCTATTACATTTAGCACTATTGCATACAGTACAGGTATAACCTTGGGGGTATAGTTCTTGAAGTTCTAATTGCTAAGAAAACAAACAAGAGTTTCATTATTCAGAATCATCAGGAAATAATTCTGTATTAGCCATTTTTAATGGTTATGTAATGAAACTGATCAAGCAAGACCACAGAATGTTTATAGAACAATAAAACTTAGAAATGAAGCTTTTAAAATACTGAAACAATAGAACATATTTATTCCACCACCCCCAAAAGTAAGCCTTATAAATTATCAGCTAAGAAGTTTTTACACAACACATCTCAAACGCATCCTCTTCTAAACTTATACTGCTTCCATCCTCTTCTTCCTTTCCCGATCTTACCCTGCTGCAAAGTGCAAAGACACTGGGTGAAATTCATTGCTACTGCCCTGCTTGTGGAACAGCTTTTTGTCCGGCAGAGGTATCCACTAATGAAGAGGAGAAATTTCCTCCAATTCTCCCTGCAGCCCCATTTTCACACCTTCCACACTGTTCCAACCCTCTGGAACAGCTCTGTGGGGGCATTGGTGACTGCAAAGCGAAGAGGAGAAGTTTACAAAAATTGCCTCTACTTCTGTTACATCAGCAGACATTTCCAGTAGATCACCAGCTGTTCCACAAATTGACAGCAACACTGGATTTCATCAACTACTTCTTCCACTTATGATAAGGAATCTCTCTAAAGCAAAAAAAATGGGGGGATGGGGGAAGGGAGCAATGCCAAATCTCAAGCTGGGGGAATGAAGGCTCTGCAAGCTCTTCTCCCTTAGAATCATAGAATAGTAGAGTTGGAAGGGGCCTATAAGGCCATCAAGTCCAACCCACTGCGCAATGCAAGAATCCAAATCAAAGCATTCTCGACAGATGGCTGTCCAGCTGCCTCTTGCATGCCTCCAGTGTCAGAGAGCCCACTACCTCTCTAGGTAATTGGTTCCATTGTTGTGTGGCTCTAACAGTTAGGAGGTTTTCCTGATGTCCAGTTGAAATCTGGCTTCCCACAACTTGAGCCCATTATTCCGTGTCCTGCACTCTGGGACGGTCGAGAAGAGATCCTGGTCCTCCTCTATGTGACAACCTTTCATGTACTTGAAGAGTGCTATCATATCTCCCTTCAGTCTTCTCTTCTCCAGGCTAAACATGCCCAGTTCTTTCAGTCTCTCCTCATAGGGCTTGGTTTCTAGTCCCCTGATCATCCTTGTTGCCCTCCTCTGAACCCGTTCCAGTTTGTCTGCATCCTTCTTCAAGTGTGGAGACCAGAACTGGATGCAGTATTCAAGATGAGGCCTAACCAGTGCTGAATAGAGGAGAACTAATACTTCATGCGATTTGGAAACGATACTTCTGTTAATGCAGCCTAATATAGCATTTGCCTTTTTTGCAGCCACATCACACTGTTGGCTCATATTCAGCTTGTGATCAAGGACAATTCCAAGATCCTTCTCACAGGTCGTATGGCTGAGCCAAGTATCCCCCATCTTATAACTGCATTTGGTTTCTTTTTCCTAAGTGTAGAACTTTGCATTTATCCCTGTTGAATTTCATTCTCCTGTTTTCAGCCCAATGCTCCAGCCTATCAAGGTCCCTTTGAATTTTCTTTCTGTCTTCCACAGTATTAGCTATGCCCCCCAATTTTGTATTATCTGCAAATTTTATAAGCATGCTCTGTACCTCCTCATCCAAGTCATTAATAAAAATGTTGAAGAGCACTGGGCCCAGGACTGAGCCCTGTGGTACCCCATTCGTTATTTCCACCCAGTTTGAGAAGGAACCATTGATAAGCACTCTTTGAGTACGATTCTGGAGCCAACTGTGGATCCATCTAATAGTTGTTCCATCCAGCCCACATATAGCTAGCTTGCTAATCAGAATATCATGGGGCACTTTGTCATAAGCTTTGCTGAAGTTGAGGTATATTATGTCCAGAGCATTCCCACAGTCTACAAGGAAGGTTACCCGGTCAAAAAATGAGATGAGATTAGTTTGACAGGATTCGTTCTTCATAAATCCGTGCTGGCTCCTAGTAATCACTGCATTGTTTTCAAGGTGTTTACAGACTGACTGCTTTATAATCTGCTCCAGAGTTTTTCCAGGGATTGATTTTAGGCTGACTAGTCTGTAGTTCCCCGGTTCCTCCTTTTTCCCTTTTTTGAAGACAGGGACAACATTAGCTCTCCTCCAGTCATCCGGCACTTCACCAGTCCTCCATGATTTCGCAAAGATAATAGACAGCAGTTCTGAGAGTTCTTCAGCCAGTTCCTTCAACACTCTAGGATGCAGTTTATCGGGCCCTGCCGATTTGAACTCGTTTAAAGTGATTAGGTATTCCTTGACCATTTGTCTATCAATCTCAAGCTCCAATCCTGCCCCTTCTACTTCATGTTTCCCAGGAGGGTCACAGATCCTTTTTTGGGAGAAGACTGAGCCAAATTAGGAATTGAGAACTTCTGCCCTTCTCACTAGCTGTCTCACACCAGCGCAGTTTTGACTTTTTATATAAGGCAACAGAAATAGCTGCAATGACAAACCTTGGCTGGTGGTGGGGACGAAAAAGTTCACTTGCCTCAGAATCCTCTCACACATTAGAACTTCATGCTACCCTCTCCAGTGTCTCAACCTTTCCTTCATTTGTTACTTTTGCTCCACCCCTGAAATCTGTCCCCTCACCCTTACCTGGGTTTTGACACTAAAAAAGTGAGCTTAGCTAGGGGAGAGGGCTGTAGGTAGCAGGAGGGTTTAGCACATTCCATCTATGCACACCTTTTTCACTTGAAATAGTACACAGAATAATTTAGAAATATTTGTAAATGCACAAAGCCTACATTTCTTCAAAATAAGCACACAAACTTATTTTGATGAGGTGAATGAGGTTATTTTACACACAAACGTATTTTGATGAGGTGAATGGTCCATACATTTTATAAATATGTCTATATTATCCAGTAAAACAATAAATAGCTATCAAATTATCTGATTAATCTTTTATCTAATTAAATTTACATTTGTATATTACCAAAATCTCAATATAGATACTTTTTAAATACTGAAGGAAGTGTGCAAAACATACAATTTAATAAACAAATACTACTATTAGAAAGGCCATCTATATTATTATTTTAAATAATTGACTTCCCAGGAGGATCCCTCCGCCTGTGCAGCCTCTGAGACGGGCTCCCGTCTTGGATGAAACTTTTTCAGTTTTAAATCCAGTCAGAAGGGGTTTTTTTGACTGGGGATAATTTCTTCCAGATAAGGAAGAAACGTGAGATTTCCCACACAGCTTTGTTGTGATTGTTGGAGACTGGAATTCGTCAGAATTGTCTGTGAAAGAAGGTCTTCCAGCAGCTTGGACGGAGCGAGGATTTCTAGCTAGCTCAGCTGAATAAGTGACCCGTTTTTTTTTTCTTTAAAGAAAAACGGACTAACAGGCAAGCATTCTCCTGTCTACGCTTATTACTTTCTTATCTATACAGCTAAAGAGATTTGTCAAAGAACCAGCAATTAAGAAAACCTGGGTGAGTCAAAACTTTCCTTCTCTTTTACTCTCGGAACTAAGGGGGAAGAAAATAAAAATAGCCTATCTTTTTTTTATTGCAAAAAGCTGACATGGAAAATAGCATTATAAAGATTACAATGGATGAGGGGTTTCTGATTGGAAGAGAAAAGAAAAATCTTTTTGATTTATAAGACTTTTGTGTAATATATGTCTGGGACTATTTTTTCTGATCTACTTTTTTTTTGACGAATCTGCTCATTCTGTCTGCTACTAGTTATTTGGACGCTGTGAACTAAAGCTGTTTTTGCACTTCTGGGCATATAAGAGATAAGGGCTGTCTAGAGTGTGACGCTAGTTGGTTTGAAAGATTAACTCCTTTGTAACTGGATAAAGAAATAAACTGCTCTTTGCTTGGGACATTGAAAATTGAAGGAGTTTTGTTCCTTTGGCTTTAAGAATGACAATTAAGAAGATCATGGATGTACAAGAAGGGACTTTATCTTTAGACATGTTTCAGAAAATAATGAATGGGATTAAGTCAATAAAACAAGAACTGAGAAATAATAGTCAAGCGTTGAGAATTGAATTTGACAAAATGAGACAGGAGCTGAAAGAAATTCAGGATTCTATGAGAAAGGAGAATAAAGATAGATCTGGAAAACAAAAAAAGGATGAAAGAGAAATTAAAGGCAAGGTTCAAACTATGGAGATTGGATTAAATATGGACATGGAAAAAGATTTGGATTTCCTGGCTGTGATGGATCCTGGAGACAAATATTACGGTTTGGAACTCAGCGCTGTCACTGAAGGAATTGAAGAGATTGGAGATAAAGATATTATCGGTTCAAAAAAATTCCTGGACTGGAAGGATTTGATGGAACTTGAAATGGAGAAAGTTAACAGAATTAATCCCTGTTTTGTGTCAATGGAAAAATCTTCAAGAGATGTGCTAGTGTATCATGTAAAAAAGAGGAACAGAGATGCGGCTTTGCAACAATACTTCAGTGATACGTTCGGAATTGACGGCAAGAAAATATCTGTGATAAAGGAAATTCCTATCAGACTCTTATTATATGACTATGACAGCAAGATTATTGGGTGCGTAAAGATGGAAGATGGAAGATGGAACCAATACGGATAATGGAAGAAGAGCAATTTGAAATTACTGGACTTAGTAGACTTGATGAGTTGGATTAATTGACATGTCTATCTATATCTCAAGGATTGGAAACTTCTCTTTGACTTTTTGTGGAAGAATAAAATGATATGATGTTAATGAGATTTGAAACCAATTAAGATAACCGCTGGAGGAAGGTGATTTTATAATCTATTAAGAGACAGGCTTGTTATATATTATAGATTTATAGCTGAACTACGACAAATCGGAAGTCAATCTTTTTATATATTTTTTCTTTTTTTATTGTATTAGTTATTGATTTGTGTTTTTTCTTTTTGTATTGTTTTGGTTTTTAAAATTTGAATAAAAATTGAGAAAAAAAATTATTATTTTAAATCAAGATGCCTCAACTTGCAGTAGCATCAACTAAAAACAGTTCTCTAATGTTTCAGTTGATCTACGAATTAAAACTACATAAACCTTGTGGCCTCACAATGAAAAATAAAAGTAGTATTTAGCTGTTGCTGCCATGTGAGGAATAAAATCATATTAATGAAGTTATACATTACCTTGGTTTTATGTTTTACTGTGAACAGAATATTAGGCAAGAGGGAATCTGGTCCTAAGGAACAATAGAATGTGACAACTCCCGCCACAAATGACCAGAAGGTCATAAGAATATGAAGATACCTAAAAAACAGAGAAAAATTACAGTCCACAAGACAGCAAAAGACATGCTTGATTGTTTCTGCTAGAAACTTTGGAAAAATATATTCAACACTCTGTATACTATAACCTTAATTTGCACAGCTATCAAGACAATCATATAACATTTAATTTTTTTAAAAATACACAAAACTTGAACAGTAATCTTATACTTCCTGAGAGGAAATTCTATTGAACTCAGTGAGGCTTGTTCTATATAGGGTTACACTCAGCGCTGGATTAACCATTAAGCAAAATAAGCATGCTTAGGGCACCAAGGGAAGGGGGGCACCACAGATTTCCCCCACTAGCTATCATGCCCTTAACTCTCAACTCTTTCACTCGACTTTAGTTGATTTTTTTGTAATTCTCTTTATCTGCCGTGTTCGACTTTAATCTGAATTGTTAAAAAAACATTTTCTTTGGTATGGTGAGTGACTAAAGTTTAAAAGTTTGAAGGTGTCATAGACCTAGAGTTCAGTATGTTTGACTGTCTTACCAACACTAATTTCAGTGTTTTTCTAATCATTATAAATATATTTGTTGCCTTGGGTATTTTTTAAAATTAATGGTCACAAATTGCACAGCTGAGCGTTCATTTTCTCAGCTCAAGCATATTAAAAATCCCAACAGAACAACTATGCAACAAGACAGGCTGGATGCCTTGTCTCTGCTAAGAATAGAAGCAGATTTGTTACGCCAGATTAGTTTTGAGGACTTGATCAAAGACTTCGCAATTAAAAAAATCTAGGAGTAAGCTTTTTAAAGTATAAATAAAGTTATAAGTAGGCAACAATGTCAATAAGCATTATTTTGCATCTTTTGATCCATGTATGCGGAAATGCTATGTATCTTCAAGGTTAGAAAGCAATGGAATAAAATATGGTTTTGTACAAATAATGATATTTCTCCATTAGAATATATTTTTTTAAAATTGTCCAACAACATTGATTTCTGTAGAAAAAGGATTTTCAAAATTGAAAAGTATGCTCTCGAGATCACGTAATTTCAGCAGAGATAATATCAGACCTTATTTTGCCTTATAATCTTTGAGAGGGTGATTAAAACTCATTTTCAATAAATTTTTGTATTTGCATTTTTTCCCTTTTAACAATTTTATTAAGAAATGCATAAAACAGTGTTGAAAATTTGCATTTTTTCTGTTGCCCTAGTTATAAGTAAATAATTTGCTTATATTGCTTACTGCTATTTAGTGTTAAATAAAAAATTTTTTTAAAGTTTTTATTTAATATAGTTGTGGGGTCTGGCCTGGAAGAAAACTGAATTTTCAATCTCTTATTTCACCTTCAGCACTTATTGAGTTTTAACGTCTTGTCAGTTAAGCAATGGAAGGGCTGGGGGAGGCACCATTGTTGGGGTGTGCTTAGGGCATCAGTTGGCCTTAACCCAGCCCTGGTCACACTGTTAATGATAATTTAAGTTCAAGGTTCTGGTTTTGGTGTACAAAGCCCAACACAGCTCGGGACCAGGCTACATGAAAGATCGTCTTACCCCTTGTATACCTAGTCCATCACTACGCTCTGCAGATACCATCTTATCAGGAGGTCCATTCCACACAACATAGGAGACTGACCTTTAGTGTAGTGGCATATACCCTTTGGAATTCCCTCCCCTTAATTATTAGACAGGTGCCATCTGTTATCTTTCTGGCGCCTACTGAAGACCTTCCTCTTTCAACAAACCTTTTTAATAGAGACCTTATCCCAGTCTGTATCTATGTTGGAATTTGTTTTTTAAGATGTTTTTAAAGCTTTTTAAAAATATGTTTAAAGATGTTTTGTTTTAATATGTTTTTAAAGATGTTTTGTTGTAATATATTTTAAAGTTTGGTTTTTTTTATGTTTAGGAGTGTTTTAGTACTTTTGTTTGCTGCCCCAGGCTCCTACTGGGAGGAAGGGCAGGATATAAATCTAATCAATCAATTTAAGTAGACAAGTACCTCTCTCTTTTTTTTAATCAACAATCTAAATACATCCTATTGCTCACATTTCAATGGAAGAAGCAATCTGTATGCCCCCTTCCTGGGCATTCAGGTTTCCGAGGTACCAGAGAGAAGAGTAAGGCAGACTCAGCCACAGGTTTACTTAAAAGGAAAGTGTTTATTGAGTAGCTTTCAACCCGCAGGTGTACTCAATACAATGGAACAGGCTGCCAGGCTCTGCACGGGCATGGACCAGGTTGAACACCGAACCAGGCAGCCAAGAACCCTTTTATAGGATACGTGTTTACAACACAGTAATGAGCAACTAATTAGACAAAGAATTAAGTCACCACTTTCCCAGCATAGCCCTTCAATGATGGGGCGCTTTCCCAGGATCATACAGCATAACAATAGCTGATAAGCAAGGCCTCTAATTGCCTGGCAGGGCATTAACTGCTCCAAGGTCTACACTATCTGGTTAACAAGGCAACTTCCCAGCACTCTTGGCAGAGCATCAGAACTTTGCCTGTTAGAAACCCAGCTGGCTCTGAGCTATACATTGACCATCCCTTGCCCATCTCCCTGCTGGCTTAGACGCTGAATGCTAAACTCTAAAGAGAACTAAGGCTGGGGGGGAATACAAGCCCCCCTTGCCTACAGGCAGCTATTCTGCTGATATAGCTGCTTAGCTTGCCCATGGGCCGGTACACAATCTTAGCTGATACTTAAAGTATATGATACTGAAGTGCTAAGCTAAACCAATGTAATTCTGCTTGCTGAGTACGGACTCTCAAAGTGGATCTTTGTGACTGCTCTCTACCAAAAACATTACAAAGATGCAACATAGAAGAAAAGATACCAAAACATACAAGAACAAAGGGCCATAATATACTGAGCTGAAAAGGTGTTGAGTTGAAAAGTGTGGTTTCTCAGAATAGTTCTAAGAGAAAGAATCCTGTTCACTTCAAGACCGAATTCAGAAATGCCCAAAGTGATGGCTCACTGGATCAAGAGAGAGATATTTTGCAACCCAAAACATCAGGATTGAGGTGATGGTAGAGAATAAGAGATTTCTTCTTCCCCTAGTCTGGGCATTGGTCTTCAACTGATAGGTCAAGACACACTATTGGGTTGCAACAGTAGCATTACCACAATACAAATATATGGCAAAAAAAAAGTAGTGAGTCTTCCAGTTCATCTTTAGCCTAAAGGCAGGCCCCGGATCTGCAAAGGTGGAAGACTACTGCTTCTAGAGCACCATGATGAACTGATACAGCCAACGAAATTGGGTAACTCAAGACTTGCACTCCAATGGAGATGCAGGTGAGCTTTGCTTTACTCTCAAAGTGTACCTAACTATACTACTTTTGAGCTAAGCGAAGTTCTTCATATCAAATTTAATTTTAACTCTGGGACGTGGTTGCCTTTCCTTTATCTCACATTTCTAGAAACTTATTTGCTCTGCTTTCTGTTTCTGGAATACTGCAGTCTGGATTGCAATGGGTAATCTGGAGCATAGGAAGAGAAGTCCCCATGAGTGCTTGCTTTGAAACACAGACCTTCTAGTCCTTTCACTCTAAAGATACCTGCTGCCAAATACAAAACAGATGGAGAATTCCCAAGTGATGACAGCATCAAAGCCTGAAGCACCCCAAACTGAGAAGACACATGCTTGTGTTATTCATTATAAAGAAAAATAAGCTTATATTTTTAATGTATACAAGTTTATTATAAGCTCTTTGTGAGGCTTCTTTGTTTGAATTTACAGAGTACAAGTATCTAGAAAAATACAATTAAGTTTCTCCAACATTATAAAAACCTCCCACTTTTTCAAGAGAGAGAATATGGATAGGCTCCTTTTATAAGTCTGTGTATCCATCTCAGGTCCTTCTGTTCCTCACTCCATCTAGTTATCTACATGTCCCCAAAATCTGCTTGAGAGGGTCCCACAAAATGGGGAGCTGCAGAGGAAGAAGTACCACTGCATGAGTTGATGCCCGCTTGCACTATTTTAGATCTCACCCAATTGTAAAGCTTGCAATGACCAGAAATGTTATACCAAGAGACCAAATTTTAAACTTCACATAATACTGAACTTCACTTGAAATTGTGTTATTATTTTTGCACCCAGAAAGAGGCACAAAAGGCCCCCATCAAGATCAGAGCCACAGCATTATGTTTTCTGCTTATGTGGTATTTATGGTAAGAGTTAATATTAGAATGCTTAAGGTAAGTGGTGAGTGTTGGGAGGGGGGAATGAGTAAGTAGAATGTTGGAGTGTGCTGGTTGGTGATTGGCTGAGAGACTGAGGGTTGAATATTTGAGGGTTTGACAGTTGGACAGGGCTTGAATAATGTTTGGTTAGGGAAGCCTTTCCCAACCAGTGTGCCTCCAGAAGTTGTTGGACCACAATTCCCATCTTTCCTGACCATTGGCAATGCTGGCTGAGGCTGATGGGAGTTGTGGTCCAACAACATCTGGAGGCACACTGGTTGGGAAAGGCTGGGTTAGGGTTTAATGCTTGGAGAGTGAACAGTGTTGTGTGGAGGGTGGTAGATAGAGAGTGTAGGTTCAGTGTTTGATTATTATTTGGGGTTTAGATAGGAGTGGAGACGGATTAGAAATATTTTAGTGTGGGTAGGAGAGGTAGAATTCGAAGAGTTTAAAGAACTTTACTAGTACCATAAGTGAAAGACCAAGAGAAATGTATTGAAACCAAATGCTTAACACCACAAAGTGAATTTGCTCTTTATAATAACATCTATACTTTAATATTGTTCTGTTTTCACAAACACTTCTTGTCACTGGTTTTGCTAAGGGTGAATCAGATACATTTATCTGTGGTGGCAGCAAGTATATGAAAGAGTAAAACAGTACCAGGTTACAGGGGCTTAACTCACTGCTGTGGGCTTTAAAGAGACAGTGTCACAGAGGAGTTGAAGCAATCACATAACTTTAACTGACACTTTTTGTTTCATGTGGTCTGTCCCTAATTTCTTTTTTGGTCTACAATGCCCCTCTTTACAAAGTGTATTTAAAAGACTTTCAGCTTGCTTCTATTAGAAAACTTGCACCCAAAGTTGCTCTTTCTGCTGCCTGTTCATGCATGCATGCCTTCACGCTGCCAACTGTCAAAGAAAGGAGTAATTTCTAGAGATGTGGGGAAAAAAGACTCAGAAAACAAACCCAGAAAAATGGGGGAGGGGTGTGTGACGCCCTTCCCTGGCTCTCCCTGTCAGGTTCCTACCTGCGCGTGGCTACTGCCTGTCACTAGGCACCACCAGGGACCCCACCAGTCCGGACTGTCCTTTTTTATTGTTTCTCTCCCCGCTCTAGCACAGATCTCAACAGATTCCCCTGCTAGGCAACCACCAGTCACATCCTAATACTAGTATTCCCAGAGACTCTGAATACTGGTATTGTTATTCTCTTCACCGCTGCCACCATTTGTTACAGTTCCCCTTCAGCCTTGGTCATTACCTTACCCTCCCTTCTGGTCTGTGAAACCCCAGCCAAGGATCAGGCCTTTGGTAAACCAAATTAAGTATTTATTAAAGATAACAAAGCTAACAAGATTAACAAGATTTCTTCTTAAGGCACATAAGCATATGGTTTTACTCAATACTAATCCGAACTCCACCCCCCTCCTTCTCCACTCTCTCCTGGCAAACAACTCTCTAAACCCCACCAAGCAACCCACTCAGTTTCACCTCCTCCACCACCTAGATTCCACTCTCACTCTTCCTTTTATACGTTCAGCCATTTTAAACACTCAGCCAATCATCTAGCATTCTACTGCCCATTCACTCCCCCTCCTCTTTCACTCCACTTACCATGTATCTTCCAAACAACCAACACTTACCATATATACATTAATATAGGAACATCACATTTCCCCCCCTTAAAACAACAGCAGAGTATTATTCCTGTTCCAGGATTTATACATCGCGTTAACAAATAAAAGTCTCTATGGGGAAAATGTCTTTCTTCGTTCGTCTGGTCACGTCACTGCAGTCCCAGCCATTTGCCTGGAAAGTCCATCGGCCAGTACATTGTCCTTGCCTTTTATGAACTGGAAGTCCACTTGATAGTCCTGTAGGGCCCAGGACCACCTCTGCAGCATAGTGTTATGGTTTTTCATAGTCTGTAACCATAACAAGGCCCGATGATCCGTAGTCACTGTGAATCTTCGTCCCCACACGTATGGGCGCAACTTGTTCAGTCCCCACACGACCGCTAGGCACACCTTCTGGACCGACGAATAGTTTTTCTCCCTCGGCGTCAGCTTGCGACTCAGGTACGCCACTGGATGTCTGGTGCCTTCTCTCTCCTGCAGTAAGATGACTCCCAGCGCCAGGTCCGACGCATCTGTAGCCACGATGAATGGTTTCTCATAGTCTGGTGCTATTAATATGGGTCCTTGGCACAAGGCTTGCTTCAGTAGATCAAAAGCCTTCTGACATTCATCCGTCCATACCACACGCTCACAACACTTCTTCTTTGTTAATTCATGCAAGGGGGTTGCTATTTCCCCAAAATTTCTCACAAACTTCCTATAAAACCCAGCCACACCCAGAAATGCCCTTACTTGTTTTTTGGTTAAGGGGATCGGCCACGCTTGTATTGCCTCCACCTTGCTCCATAAGGGGGTGATTTTCCCACTCCCCACCTTATGTCCTAAATAGATTACTTCCTTTAGTCCAAACTGGCATTTCTTAGCTTTTATTGTGAGGTCTGCTTTTCTTAAGGCCTCCAATACTGTTGTCAGGTGTTGGACATGCTCAGGCACCGACTTGCTAAAAATGGCCACGTCATCGATATAGGCCACTGCAAAATCTGACATGCCTCGCAACACAGTATTGATTAGCCTCTGAAATGAACTTGGTGAGTTCCTTAGTCCCATGGGTAAGGTCACAAACTTATATAACCCATCTGGTGTACTGAAGGCAGTTTTGGCTCTGGATTGCTCGTCTAGTTCCATTTGCCAAAATCCTTTACAGAGATCTAGTGTAGAGATAATGGTTGCTGCCCCCAATAACTCTAACATTGCGTCTACCCTAGGCATAGGATACACATCTGGGACAGTAATTTTATTGATTAGCCGATAATCAATGCAAAACCTGGTCATTCCATCTTTTTTCGGAACCAGGACAATACTTGAGGCCCAGGGACTGATGGATTCCCTGATCACTCCTAATTCCAGCATATCTTCCACCTCCCTTTTGATCTCATTCAAAACTTTCCCATTCGCACGGTACGGAACAGATCTGATTGGGGCATGATCTCCAGTATCAATGGAATGTTTAACTATACTGGTTCGGCCAGGTTTGTTGCTAAAGAGATTCCTATAGGTTTTCAAAACTCTCAGAATCTCTTCTTTTACTTCCTCCTTCACCTCCTCTGACCATTCCACTTGATCTACCCCTCCTTTGTCTTTGCTTTCCTGTACCAAATCCGGAAGTTCAGGCCCACTTCCCTCAGGGAATAAGGTAACTTGCAACACCTGTGCATCCCTGGTATGGTAAGGCTTCAACATATTTACATGAACCACTTTGCTTTTGTTTAATTGGTCTGTGGTGATTACATATGTCACTGTGTCAAGCCTTTCTCTGATGGTATATGGTCCTTCCCAGTTAGCCTGTAATTTGTCATGTTTCCTGGGTATGAACGCCATAACCATATCTCCCACATCATACACACGTTCCCTGGCTGTTCTGTCATACCAGTAACTTTGCTTCTGCTGAGCTTGACTGAGATTCTCTTTCACCACTTCCATCATTGATGTTAATTTATTGCAGAATTCCAATACAAAATCTACTACAGATGTTTTGTACTCTCCCAGGGTTCCTTCCCATGATTTTTTTAATAGTTCCAAAGGTCCCCTCACTTTTCTAGTGAACATGAGTTCAAAGGGTGAGAAGCCTGTTGACTCTTGAGGGACTTCTCTATATGCAAATAAGAAGCATCCCAACCGTTCATCCCAGTCTTGTGGGTGATCTTGAACATAGCTTCTGATCATGCCCTTCAAAACGCCATTGAATCTCTCTGTTAACCCATTAGTGGCGGGATGGTAAGTAGTGGTCTTTACATGTTTTAGACCACAACATTTCCACATACATTGCATCACTTCTCCCATGAATACACTGCCTTGATCCGTCAGCACTTCATGAGGGAAACCCAGCCTCATAAAGATTTTTAATAAAGCCTCTGCCACTACAGGGGCTTCTACAGATCTTAGTGCTTCTGCGTCTGGGTACCTGGTGGCAAAATCCACCACCACCACTAGATATTTCTTGCCATGCCTTGTGGGTTTGGAAAAAGGGCCCACCAAATCTATTCCCACTCTATAAAAGGGTTGTCCAATTATAGGAAGGGGCTTTAAGGGTGCCTTAGTCTTTACTCCACTTTTTCCCACCTTTTGGCATATTCCACAAGATAGACAATGTTGTTTTACATCTTTGGAGATGTTTGGCCCATAATAGTGTGCCGCCAATCTCCTCTTGGTCTTTTTTATTCCCAGATGTCCTGCACATGGGACATTGTGGGCTACCTCTAGCAATCTGGTTCTGTATTTGCTAGGTACTATCAATTTTCACTGGTTCACATTCATCCTTTCTCTCAGCGGGCATCCACAGTCTATATAAAATCCCATTCTCACACACAACTTGATTCCTCAGTTTGTCAGTGAAAGGAATCTGTTGGGTCAGAGCTTGTTCCTTTATCTGCTTCAAACTTATATTTTCATGCAGCTCTTCCCTGAATTGCTCTGCTTCTTTCTTATCAGAGACCACTTGATACAGTTTGTCTCCTTCAGCAGGCCTGCTAGTGGTTGCTATGGTGACCTGAGGCTGGTTAACAGATTCCACCCTGTTTGTTTCAGCCCCCCTTGATATGGCTTCTTTTTCTCTGCCAATTTGCTGTCTGGTCACTACATATATCTTTCCTTGGGCTCCCATTACATCTCTTCCCAGTATTACTGGTTCTTGTTGCTGGGCATTAATGCCTACTTTATGTCGGCCCTCTCGGCCTCTCCAAGTCATTTCCACCAGGGCCACAGGCAAACTTTCTGGTTGACCCCTCACTCCTTGGATAGTCACAGTTTCCTGAGGTAATATTACCTCAGATTTTATTAAATCTGGCCTCAGTAATGTCTGAGCGGCACCAGTATCAAGCAATGCCCAATAATTTGCCCCTTGTACACTCACTTCCTCTCTCAGACTTGAATCAAGGTCTGTTACTTCTGTCCAGTTTATCTGGCAGAACTGAACCTTTTTCGCTGTTTCTAAAGCCTTGGGCTCTGTTTTCACTGCCCTTGTCTGAGCAGGATTACTAATGGGGTTGGCAACCTCACATTGAAAACGTAGGTGCCCCGGTCTACCACATTTGTAGCATAATTTCTCCTCACTTTTAGGGTACACAGATCCACTCTGGGGTGTCCTGTGCCCTTCAGATTTTACTGGAGGACTCACTCGCTGTGGTACCACATCCCTTCTGCCAGCATTATATGGTCTGGGTTTAAAATCTCTTGATGTTTTCCCCACCCAGCCAGTTCTGTTGGAGGCGAAGTGATCCGCCATCTCTGCGGCCTCCTGCACCGATGTAGGGGAACGGTCTTTGACCAGGAGCCTTATTTCTGGTGGTAACTGATGGTATAATTGATCCAATATCATGAGATTTTTCACCTCCTCCACAGACTGAGCTTTTGCACTTGTCAGCCATTTCCCAAATATGTCCATCAGTTTTGCCCCCAGCTCCACGAAAGACCTCCCTGTCTGTATCTGGCAGTTTCTGAAAAGCTTTCTAAAATAATCAGGCCCCAGTCTGAATCTTTTAAACACTGCTTCTTTGAATTCAGCATAGGTGACGGGCCTGTCTGAGGGGAAATATTGGTATACCTCAGCCAATTCCCCTTTAATCAGGTTTGATAAATACTGCATGTATTTATCTTCAGGTAGCCCCCACAACTGAGCTGCTTTTTCAAAGGTGCTGAGGTAAATTTGAGGATTTTGACCAGGCTCATAGACAGCAAAGTCCTTTGGAGTAATTTTTATTTTTGCTCCATCTCTGTCTTTCCTTGTCTCCTCAGAGTGAAATTTCTCTCTATCAAATTTTAACTTTTCTACTTGTAATTCAGCATCCAATGCTCATTGCTTCTCCCTCTCCTCAAACCCCAATCTCATTCTCTCAATTTCCAACTCCCTCTGTTTTTCCTTCTCTGCACCTTCCATCCTCAATCTCTCAGCTTCCAACTCCCTCTGCTTGTCTTTCCCATCAGCTTCCATCCTCAATCTCTCAGCTTCCAACTCCCTCTGCTTGTCTTTTTCCTCAGCCTCCCATCTTAACTTCTCTCTCAAGTACTCTATATAAGCGGGATTGCTTAAATATCCTTCTGGGGTCTCTTCTCTGACAGGTTGTTTTTGCTGAGCAGTTGCAAATCCTATAAGTGCTACCCTCAATTCATCTACCCCTTTACCCTCGTGAGGTAAATTGAATGTTATGCACTTCTCCACCAGCTCCTCTCTTTTCATTTTTATATATTCAGCCATGGTCACTCACTCTTTGCCACACACTCTTTGCCAGTCACTCTCACAAGTAATCTTGTTTTGTTATTTCTGTTTGCCACACAACTATTAGGGATTCTCTAGTATCCGTACCACCGCTACAGCCAACACTTGTGATGTAGTCTCCTTTGTTCGTATCCCACCGCTACTGCCACCACCTGTGACGCCCTTCCCTGGCTCTCCCTGTCAGGTTCCTACCTGCGCGTGGCTACTGCCTGTCACTAGGCACCACCAGGGACTCCACCAGTCCGGACTGTCCTTTTTTATTGTTTCTCTCCCCGCTCTAGCACAGATCTCAACAGATCCCCCTGCTAGGCAACCACCAGTCACGTCCTAATACTAGTATTCCCAGAGACTCTGAATACTGGTATTGTTATTCTCTTCACCGCTGCCACCATTTGTTACAGTTTCCCTTCAGCCTTACCCTCCCTTCTGGTCTGTGAAACCCCAGCCAAGGATCAGGCCTTTGGTAAACCAAATTAAGTATTTATTAAAGATAACAAAGCTAACAAGATTAACAAGATTTCTTCTTAAGGCACATAAGCATATGGTTTTACTCAATACTAATCCGAACTCCACCCCCCTCCTTCTCCACTCTCTCCTGGCAAACAACTCTCTAAACCCCACCAAGCAACCCACTCAGTTTCACCTCCTCTACCACCTAGATTCCACTCTCACTCTTCCTTTTATACATTCAGCCATTTTAAACACTCAGCCAATCATCTAGCATTCTACTGCCCATTCACTCCCCCTCCTCTTTCACTCCACTTACCATGTATCTTCTAAACAACCAACACTTACCATATATACATTAATATAGGAACATCACAGGGGAGAATAGGATTTTTCCCGTTTTTTTCTGAAGCATTGTTTTTGTTTTTTAAAAAAACTGAATTATGAAATATTTTCTTTTAGAATTATGAATAAAATGCTTAGGGCAAGTGTTTGTATTTTTCCTCTCCTAAAATTATTTCAAAAACCAAGTAACCAGAAGACTTTTAAGTAAGTCTATGTACCAGATCATTACAATTCCTGTACAATGAGGACAAACAAGTCTTCTGAGTTGTATACTGAGAACACCTGTCAAATGCAAAAGCCAGATGAGTTTCTGTCATTGACACAAGAGAAGGAAGTGTTGACCATTGAACTGTACTGTCACTGATTTAATTTTCCATCAAGTCTGCAAGTTTGGAGAAGTAACACTGTTATGTCTTTGCTGGCTTGAGAGCAGATACTCCAAGGCCAGCCGTTGTCATGGTAACGTGAGATAGCAACTGGGAAAGTTCTAACAGAGTCTGTAAGTTGTGTCTTCTGTATTTTGCCTCTGAACTGAGAGGTTTTCTTCTGTGTCATGTCTTTGAACTGAGAACTTCTCTCCTGGGGGGCGGGAGCAACTCTACATGTAATCTTAAAGCCTTAAGCCATAATGTCTTGTAGTAAAGACTCTTAACCTGATCTAATGCCTCTGTGATGTTTCTTGCTCAACTTAACTCCAATGTAACGTATGCTGTTTCACGCAACAACGCACACACGTCAACAGGAAGAAGGATTCAGTGGCTTCTTTGCCTGTAGGTATCCTTTTGTTGGCATAGTTGGTGAATCTGTTTCTGTGCTTTTGACTAGGCCTCAAAGGACTGGGAGTGGGAGAAAGTACAAAGCATCACAAAGAAGCAGAAAGGGATAGAGAAAATGAGACTGATTTAAATTTCATTAGTATTCATTGAGTCTTGGTTCCCCCATCTGCTCTTTCTATGGAAATTAGTGCTTTAAGTCTGCTTGACACTGTAGATGACTAGAGGAGACACAGTAATTCTCATATAATAATTTCCTTTGTTTTACTTTTTAAAATATGTTTTTAGATGTTTTGTTGCTTGTGCGTTTGCCACATTGGGTTCCTTTGCGAGGAAGGGCAGGAAGATAAATTTAATAAGTAAATAAATATAATGTTCATGATTCTTTCTGTTTTTATTGTTTTTGCCTGCTCCTCAAACTCAAACCCAAAAAGATAATACGTTCTGTACACTTCAGCAGCTTGCAGCTCAATTTGTAACAAAAATTTTTAAAAGTAATTTCAATCTGTTATTGTCTGATTAAACTATACTTTTAATATACCAAGCATCATAATTTTACAGGCAAATAAAGTTATACATAATACATTTCATGTTCCTAAAGTAATAAAATGAATTTCAATCTGAAAGTCTGCTAAAAAATAAGTATTTCATATCGCCACCTTAGGCTCCTTCTGGGAGGAAGGGTGGGATAAAAATTATTATTATTAAAAATCTGTTTCCCCCCCAGGGCTTCAAAATTCCCAGAAATTTTACACCTCTAATAATTTCTTGCAATAACTTGAATGGAAATTGGTAACAGAGATGAGTAGCCCGAGGACAACGCCTTTGGGCCAAAAAAAATATATGGCTCTCTACTTTATGCTGTGTTCCACAGTAATTCCTATCAGCCCCAGGAATCTTAACCAATGGGCTACAGCTCCCTCATTCCTAACCAACATCTGGAGGATCACAGATTCTCCTTCCTTGTGCTAAAGGATGATGAAACTGTCTGCTTACCTCAGAGCTTAACTTTCAATGACCAAAGCTTTGAAGCCCAAATGGGAATAAGCATAATACCGTAAATTGATATGTAGTATCTAAGTCATAAAAGTTAAAGAAATACAGCTACTCCAGGTTATCGGGGGTCAATGAATGCTGAAAAGAAACCATCATTAACAGTTCCAAGTAGCTTCCCCAGGCCTTGTGAGACTCAGCCCCAGCAAGGTACAGATTTTCTTTCAAGAGCAGCATTGTGAGGATGTGTAGGAAAATGATAGGTAGTCATAGCAGGCCTCTCCTTGATACATAACAGAGGACAGCAGTAAACCGAGTACTGTATAGAAAAGTGACCCTGTGAAAGGGGGGCGGGGAATGGCTTGCGGAAATAATCCTCATTGGCGCAATTTCTGTGTTTATTTTTGCACCCTACTTTTCTCTTAAAACAGATATTCGGAACTTACTTAAAACGGTACCCTTTTCTTTTACCCGTTTCGACTTATCACCCCCCTTCCCTATCAGTTCTCTTCCGCTATTAAGTTCCACTCCCTGGGTGTATTTTATTTTACGAGAACGAGAACATTTTAGTTTGACAAGGCATTCCGCAAGAATGAAAACAAACGTTCGCACGTCCCCGAGCCCCATTAGCGTGCTCACGTGACAGAGTGCCCGCACCCAAACATGCGCAGCCCCTTCCCACTTTACCGGCTGAGCAGGAGAGTCGCCGCACTGAGCCCCAGGAGAATGCAACAAAACAGCGGGTACTGGCGGCAGGTCTCGCGCAGCACCTCCACCCCACGCACGCGCCGGCACAGCCTCTCCCCGGCCGCGCGCACCCGCCTCATCGTAGAGGAGGGGGAACACGCGACCCCGGCTACCGCTGGACCTGCAGATACCAACTCCTGTCAAAACACTGGAAAGGACCCAGAACCCACGACTTCCGGTTTCTCTCACGTGTTATCACGTGCCCTCGCGCGCGTTACCCGAATACACGCTCTCTATGCGTAAGAGGCGGGTCGATGGTTCCACGGTCCGAAACCGGAAGTTAGCTCTGAGCGACTCTGCAAATACCTTTTTATTTTCTCCCCGTCTCTGTGGTTAGGTTAGGACCTATGAGCCCGCAACACCAGGGATCGCAACCCTGCATCTCATCCCCCGGTTTGAGAAACTATTCGGTGGCCAGAAAAAAGTGGACCCAGCGGAACTACTTATGTATTTCCGCCCGTAGCCTGTCCCTTCCATGACGACTTCCTTAGTTGTAGATGAAGCAAAAGCGCTTAAAATGGCGGCGGCACGGAAAGTGTTAAGTGAGAAACACTCGCCAACTGTTAAGACAAGCTACCCCAAATTGTATGGGTATTACTGCATGTAGGTGTTGGCCTCTAAGACATGTACGTTCCTCAGAACTTGGTTCACCCTTCCATAGAAAGGAATGGCCAGTTCGCGTTTTGTAAGCAAAATGAGTCTGCGATACCGCCAAAGACTTGCATCTATATTACTGCAGAAACTCTCGTGGCCTAGAGCCTATATAACGCAACTGCTTTTTAAAAATGTGTTTTTAAATTTGTATATTTGTTTTTAATTGTTGTAAACCGCCCAGAGAGCTTCGGCTATGGGGCGGTATACAAATGCAATAAATAAATATTTCAGCCTCTAGGGCATAAGGCAGCTACCACCCTATGCATTTACTTGGAAATATGCCTCCCCTAAAGCAATAGAACCAGGGTTCACATACATTCGTAGAACAGCCTGCTGCCCTAGAATACCACCAACCAGAGCAGTTTTTTCCATTCTGGTGCCTTCCATGTTTTACTCCCATCGCCCCTAAAACTTGGTTATGCTGACTGGGTGTCAGTCGTATCTGGAGGACACCAAGTTTGAGACGACTGACCTACAGTAGGGACCTACTGAGTCTCCTAAGTTACAACAGAAACGTACTAAATGGAGAGGCTGTACAAGTTAGCTTTCTTTTTTTTCTTACAGCACTGATCACAATTACATGCAGGACATTTATTATTTTATTTATATCCAGCCCTTCCTCCCAGACATGAAGCCCTTACTATTTTATGATCAGCTTTAATTATTAAAAGATTTAGTAGCTCCCAACTTAAAAAACAGACATGCCTCTACCGAAGTCCACTATCATTTTTCCCTAACCTTAACATGATAGGGTTTTTTTGTTTTGTTAGGGGAGTAGCTTTGTCTATGTTGCTTGAAATGAGAACTGGAAAGAACACAAGGAACAGACCGGCATGACAGTTAAAACAGGCATCTTCATGGTTGTAAGTAGAAATTATGGGCACACCCTCTACTAGGTAGTACATGATTCTTTTTTGCCTCAATATAGGATTTGATTATGTTGTACAACTGAAAAGTCACAGCACCTACAGAAGCTAGAAAGCAGAGAACTTGATAGGGAAGTAGTTTCTTCTGAAGCCATTTTCCTTCAGGAAAAATTGAGGGCACAAGCTTCCTCATTTCCAGTGATCACACAGGTCTTCTTTTTTAATGTACTACAAATTAGTCAATTACTACATATGAATAAAATGCAATCTCTTCAGAAATCAAAGATATAACATGCAATTGTATGCATTTTTGCGTAGCATCCATAATGGAGACAGAACATTGAAGCACTGACATTAAGCAAAATCCCCAATATGCCCTTCCCCTTTATCACCTTTAGCAGTGGATCTGTAACTGCTATTCAATGAAGACTAACCGCACAGCTAACACAGAGAATTTTACTTGCCACCTCATCATTGCTATTTATTGTATTTATTTATTGCATTTGTATACCGCCCCATAGCCGAAGCTCTCTGGGCGGTTTACAACAATTAAAAACAAATATACAAATTTAAAAACACATTTTTAAAAAGCCGTTTAAAAACACATGCCAAAATGCCTGGGAGAAGAGGAAAGTCTTGACCTGGTGTTGAAAAGATATCAGTGTTGGCGCATAGCGCACCTTGTCAAGGATATCATTCCATAATTCCATACTAGACAGGAATAAATTCGCCAACTTATTTACAATTCAACCCATTCTTAAGATCCAGTATTAAATATTAATCTTCACTATTTAACATCCTCTTTCTACTTCTCAGATGTAGCAAGACTTATCAAAATGTTAAGAGCTGAGCTCATCTAGCCTATTTCATTCCCTAGAGTATCTCATGCACACATCATTTAAGCACTTTTAGAATAAGTATCAAGGATTAGTGTTAATTCTTTCAAAGTAAATTAATCTCTGACTTTTAACATGAATCTGTACACCTACAATTTTATCATCTAGCAATGGTGAATTTGCTCTTCCCAATTAACACATCAATCCCATGATTAACTGCTTGTGATGCTGATGTTTATATTTTGTGACATGACACTATGATCCAAACTAAGCAATTATGCTCTAGTGCAGAATTGTAGAACCCTTGCATTAGACACAGAAATGCAGTTCTTAGTTCTGAAGTTGACGAAGATCTGACACGAATTAAAAACAATGGTCTCATCAAGAAAATGTATCAAGTTATCAAAAGTTATCATTTCAGGAATAAATGGGAATGATTCAACTTTCCCACATATGGGTGGAGATGTTGAAAAGTTTCATCTAAACTCCCAAATCCCACTTGTACTAAGGCCCTGTGGTCATAACATGATGGTGCAGAGGCAGAACCAGTAACAAAACAGCACTGGAGTTTGACATCAGCTGACAATTACCAACATCATTTTCTATTGACACCGAATCAATTTTATGAAGTTGCTAGTTTCTTTGCCAGTGTTTCTTGTGGCAAGGAGTTCCATAGCTCAGCTTTTCTCAGATTGACTAGACATTTGCTATGGTGACCACCTCCCTATTTTAGACAGCTTCCTGATTCAGAGGCTGTAAGTGGAGACATTTTATGTTCCTCTTTTCCCACCCATACCCTTTCAGTATTTTACTCGCCTCCAAGAATTTTCCCCCCTTTCTCCAATCACACCCAACTTGTACCTTATTCCTCCACCACAGCGTTTATTTCATTCCTCCTTTTACATTCATTTCTTCCTCCTCTAACCAGCTTCTCATTCCCTTCCTTTCTTGCCCCATTTTTTATGATAGTAAACATTTTATCTCACATTCTGGTGTCTTCCAAAATCTTTTCTGGTCCTTCCTCCCCCACTCCCAGAACTTCTCTGTCTCCCAGCCATCTTTATTCAGGAAGCAGTGGGTTGCATCAGTCCAATCAAAAGGATATGGCACAGCTAAGGAGCAGGGCGGGCAACTGAAGCAATGTGTGGCTGTGGCAACTGAGGCCCACCTGAAAGCTCACCCACTAACCTTTTTCCATATATTCTGAACATACCCAGTTTTTAAAAAGCTTTGGGAAAAAACAGCAGATCCTACATTGGCCCTGTTACTTGATAAAGAATATTTACCAACTCTAAATTGGATTCTGGTACATTTTATTACAGGAGTAAACATCTGTACCACTAGTAATTGGGAGGAAAAGGTAATCACCCACCCACCCCAATTTTGGGCTGGTAACAGAAATGATGGCATACTGGAATGTTATGAAAGATAATTTATGAATACATTGGGGGGGCATTTTGGAACAAAATCCAAGATGCTATACATTATTTTGTATTTTCTTTATGTGAATTGTTCTGAGCAGTGAGTTTTGTATGAATCATGTAACATGAAATATGTATGAACAGAGTATAGTAAACTTTCTGATTTGTATATTTTGCATACTTGTGTTAAAAAACTAAAGTTTACTATGGGTCTGATCTGCACTTATGAACAGAGAACAGTACCTTTCAGTCTCAGCTTTCCTTTCCTAAAAATTTGCTCTTGAGGGACTCTCAAGAGCAGCATAGGAGGTGGTGTGAAAGGCTGTAAGGGGAAACCAGGAAACAATCCCCACACACAAACACATTTGCAGGAGAGGATTGGATCCAGTGGAGTCTTCTGCAAACAGAAAGGTAGGAATCCAAATGGTCCTCCTAACACTGTTCCTCCAGTGGGACGCATTCACAAACAGAGGAAAGGAGACAATTTTTGCCAACTCCACTTGCAACCCCCCCATCTCCTCTGGAGAACTGGGCAGCTTTGGATCGAACCCTCTCTCCCCTGATACATACACGCTTCCATCCCACCTGTTCTCACACACACATACATTCCTCTATAAACTTATGTTTACTTGCTTACCTGTAATCCATTGCCTGTACCAAGTATCCAGAACAGCAGAAAATCATGTCACCATCTCCAGTCAGTTCTCTGATGTAAATGTTAGGATAAAATGTCTTTATATATAATGATGATTACTGAGGTGAGCAATGTCCCAAAAGAAACCTCGTGTTCAAGAAATTTGAATAGTTTAGTCCTTTCTGTATCCTTTCTTTTCAAAGAATTTCCAAGAGGTTTTTTTTTTTAGGAAGTACAGCCCTCAGATTATATCCTAAAGCTTTTTTGGGGGGAGGGGTGTCATCCAGTGATGTATCATCCACAAAAATGAATAGCTTTGTTGACATACTGAGTTGCAGCACAGTTGCACTCAGGTCATTATCAAAGACCTCTGTTTTATCTGACACAAGATTTTGTGCAAGACAACAGCATCGAGTCAGTCATCTAGATAACCTTTTAAGCAGACGTCGTATCCTCTAATGTCAGAATGAAATCTACAGAGATTATATGGCCTCTTTGCAAAAATATGAAGCTTTGCTAATTTTGCAACAGACCCAACAGGGATTTCTGTTGGGTCCGTTGCAGAATTACAAAATTAATTTTTTCGTATTTCTGCAGAGGCCATATAATCTCTGTACTTGATTCAAAGGCTGCTTAACATACTACGAACTCAGTTTTGTTATCAGGCGAATGTGTGTTTAGGTTGTACTATTATTTAAATTGTTTACAATCACCTCTCCAATCTATTTCATAAAATATCTGAATATAAAAGAAACCACACAAGGAATGTTAACTATATGGATAGGATTTTCTAAGATATCTGTAAGAACTGCCTTTGTATGTTGAAAGACAAAAGGGAATTTCAGAATCCCTTTAAGTGGCTTGCATTCTCTTTTCAGCAATTGAACTGTCAAATCAAGTTATGGAAGTACTTTCTAGAAGTTTGCTATCAAATGTACATATCCCCCACTTTTCATATTTTCTCCAGCCTTCACAAGAAATGTTACTTTATCAACTTCATTTCATGTAGGTTGAATTGCCATTCTATGCCAAACTGCAAAATCGGGAATACTTACGTTAACACAAGTTCATGGGAAATAATTTAAAAGACAAAAATTATGTTCCAACTCTTAATGCTATGATAGTTGTAACTAGCATAAGCTGCTATAATCAGCTCTGGAACATAGATAAACTCATTAGTATAAGCTAACATGGAACTGTATACCACAAACATTTCTGTTGTAATACAACAGTAAAACTGTCCTACCATGACAACAGAATGTATGACATTCCATATATAAGCAGCATGTTCCAATAACTTCACTGAAATGTGATGTGGTCTATAACACTAACACCTAACATGATCAATCCAAGACAGTCTAAAATCATGATTCATCACCTTCAATATCTAATTGTGAAATCTCATTTCCTTTACAGATCCAATTCTAAAACTTTCAATGTTAACATTTCTTTTTAAAAGATCAATTTTTCACAATACAAGTTTCCACATACATTTTTACTGTAGCTTTTTCATTATACTGCTAAAAAAAACTGCACCAATGTCAGAACAGTGCAAATAATATTTAATTGTAAAAGTCATAATGGCTTGAATTCATCATTATTTAAGAACACTGTCAAGATTCTGGTACTTATTACTCACCATTGCTTTACAAACTATACAGACCACTCCTAGTCAATTTTGACATGTATCCCCACAACCCACCTATTTTTATAGCTGAAATTGATGGGTATTTGACCTCAAATTCATCTTGTGTATTGTCAAATTTCATTTGGCATCTGCATCAACTGAATACACAATTCTGAAAAACAACAATTTATCATTTTCCTTCTTCCCCAGCCAAAACTAGCGATGCTTGAAAGTCTACAAGAAGTTTGTTTTTCCAGCAATGGAAGAGATGTGGAAGATTTAGTCATAAGGTTTCTCCCTCTTCCTACATTTCTATTAGCTATCGGATCAAATTTGGCATAAACACCTTGACAGTGTTCTTCATAAGACTATGACAGTAAAGATGCCAGTTGGCACAACAGCCTCATTGAAGGGAGCATTTAAACCTCCTTGGCACTGGAACTGCCAGCACCAAGGATTACAATGAAATCAAAGTTGTATTTAAGGCTACATTTCGCAAACCTACGTTCCATAAGCCTCATCCTATTAAGATTTTAGAAGCTGATGCAACACTCGTGTTTCTTATTCAAATATGGAAAGTAGAACTTTCCCATGGGCAGTATATGAAACTGTGACAGCAAGTGTCTCATTGAGCAGTGACTTTTTACCATCCAGTCACTTCGTTTCTTTCTTAACTAGCAAGGCACATTTACATATTCCCATGAATACTTGACAAATTTTAAATTACACTTTACGTCCCAGCTATCCCAGTAATTGACATACAATATACTAAAATGATTTATTAAGGTAACAAAAATTCAATTAATGTGAGACAGACTACTGGAAACCACTATTCTAAAAAATGTAAATACAAGTAAACATACTGAAATGTGTGTGCATGTGTTTTTAAACCAGAAGATTTCTGCACTAACACATATTTATATTAATGACACATAAAAAAAATAAAAACTTTATTACAAAAATAAGTTACACTTGCCTCCAGCTTACAGTATAAAACAATTTTATTTGCAGGAATGCAAAATGATTGTTTGCAATGAGCATTTAACATATGACATCTATTTTTTTGTTAATTTTTTCATTTACTGGGGAACTGGTGTGTATAAAACCTTAATTTGGTGTCTCAGTTCTTATTGTGGTGCCTACGGGTATATAACAACTGCAGTATCCCTTTGGGGAAAGATAAAGGGAAGCTTTTTCTGCCAAACCCATATTAAATCATAGTTTTATCTTACCTATGTATATTTAGACTTGACAGAAACTTTTTGGAAGGGTAATTCAATAGAGGATGCTTCACCACTTAACACTCACTGTCATCAAGGTGCTTTAGAAAATTAAAACATAGCACAAATGATTGTATTCTACTCTACAGGTTATCATGATCTGCATAAAGAGAGAATGGAAAGCTGATCTGCTCGTTTTCACAGCAATCAGCAATAAGAAATGCACTAATGAGAAAACATACCTTTACCTAAAAAGCTAAACTACACCATATACTATATTCTATGATTTATGAAAAACTTCAAAATATCCAAATGTCAGGCTTCACTGTACAAGTTGTCAGTTTTAGTCTGACCTTTTATAAAGGGACACTGCAGTATTTAGTACAAGTTGCTGATGCACTTTTTTAAACATTTGATGTCTTACAAAAAGTAACATCTTGCTAAACTATTATACATCCAAATAACTACAATATCTGAAGAAGCAAGGCTGCTTTTTCAGCCACAAAATACGACAAAAACAAGGCCTGTTATGATGAACAGGAGGGATTCTCTTACAAAGCCTCTGAAATTAAAGGCAACTAAGAATGTAACATTTGGTATATAGTTTACCCTCGTGTCATAATTAAACAAGCCTTGATTTTATCTACAAAAATTTTCTATGTACAGTACAGATAGGGTATAGTTCAA